>NC_092339.1:237417500-237637500 GCF_046630445.1 Rutidosis leptorrhynchoides
AGAAGTACCGTCCCAGAACCGAGGTCAATAAGCTCAAGACAGAACTTAGAGGGTTACGAACCCAAGGATTTGATATTACCACGTACGAAAGACGATTCACAGAATTGTGCCTATTGTGTCCGGGAGCATTCGAAGATGAGGAAGAGAAGATCGACGCGTTTGTGAAAGGATTACCGGAAAGAATCCAAGAAGATATAAGTTCACACGAGCCCGCCTCCATACAACAGGCATGTAGAATGGCTCACAAACTAGTGAACCAGATTGAAGAAAGAATTAAAGAACAGACTGCTGAAGAGGCCAATGTGAAGCAAGTCAAAAGAAAGTGGGAGGAAAACGGTGATAAGAATCACCAATAAAACAACAATAATTACAACAATAATCGCAACAATTATCCCAACAATCGCAACATCAATCGCAACTACAACAAACGGCCCAACAACAACAACAACAACAACAACAACAACAGCAGCAACTACAACAATCATTCCAACAACAATAATAACCGCAACAACAACAACAATCAGAAGCAGCTATGCCAAAGGTGTGAAAAGTATCACTCGGGGTTCTGCACCAAATTTTCCAACAAGTGTAAAAGAAATGGTCATAGCGCTGTGAAGTGTGAGGTCTACGGACCCGGGGTTAATAGAACGAAAGGAACAAATGGTGTCGGAACGAGTAATGGCGGAGCAAGTAGTGTCGGAGCAAGTTATGCCAATGTAGTTTGTTATAAATGTGGAAAACCGGGCCACATTATTAGAAATTGCCCGAACCAGGAGAACACGAATGGACAAGGCCGCGGAAGAGTTTTCAATATTAATGCGGCAGAGGCACAGGAAGACCCGGAGCTTGTTACGGGTACGTTTCTTATTGACAATAAATTTGCTTACGTTTTATTTGATTCGGGTGCGGATAGAAGCTATATGAGTAGAGATTTTTGTGCTAAATTAAGTTGTCCATTGACGCCTTTGGATAGTAAATTTTTACTCGAATTAGCAAATGGTAAATTAATTTCAGCAGATAATATATGTCGGAATCGAGAAATTAAACTGGTTAGCGAAACATTTAAGATTGATTTGATACCAGTAGAGTTAGGGAGTTTTGATGTGATAATCGGTATGGACTGGTTGAAAGAAGTGAAAGCAGAGATCGTTTGTTACAAAAATGCAATTCGCATTATACGAGAAAAAGGAAAACCCTTAATGGTGTACGGAGAAAAGGGCAACACGAAGCTACATCTTATTTGTAATTTGAAGGCACAAAAACTAATAAGAAAAGGTTGCTATGCTGTTCTAGCACACGTCGAGAAAGTACAAACTGAAGAAAAGAGCATCAATGATGTTCCCATTGCAAAAGAATTTCCCGATGTATTTCCGAAAGAATTACCGGGATTACCCCCACATCGATCCGTTGAATTTCAAATAGATCTTGTACCAGGAGCTGCACCAATAGCTCGTGCTCCTTACAGACTCGCACCCAGCGAGATGAAAGAACTGCAAAGCCAATTACAAGAACTTTTAGAGCATGGTTTCATTCGACCAAGCACATCACCGTGGGGAGCTCCTGTTTTGTTTGTCAAGAAGAAAGATGGTACATTCAGGTTGTGTATCGACTACCGAGAGTTGAACAAACTTACCATCAAGAACCGCTACCCACTACCGAGAATCGACGACTTATTTGATCAACTACAAGGCTCGTATGTTTATTCAAAGATTGACTTACGTTCTGGGTATCATCAAATGCGGGTGAAAGAAGATGATATTCCAAAGACTGATTTCATAACACGTTACGGTCATTACGAGTTTATGGTCATGCCGTTTGGTTTAACTAATGCACCAGCTGTGTTCATGGACCTTATGAACCGAGTGTATGGACCATACCTTGACAAGTTTGTCATTGTTTTCATTGATGACATACTTATTTACTCAAAGAATGACCAAGAACACGGTGAACATTTGAGAAAGGTGTTAGAAGTATTGAGGAAGGAAGAATTGTACGCTAAGTTTTCAAAGTGTGCATTTTGGTTGGAAGAAGTTCAATTCCTCGGTCACATAGTGAACAAAGAAGGTATTAAGGTGGATCCGGCAAAGATAGAAACTGTTGAAAAGTGGGAAACCCCGAAAACTCTGAAACACATACGCCAGTTTTTAGGACTAGCTGGTTACTACAGAAGGTTCATCCAAGACTTTTCCAGAATAGCAAAACCCTTGACTGCATTAACGCATAAAGGGAAGAAATTTGAATGGAATGATGAACAAGAGAAAGCGTTTCAGTTATTGAAGAAAAAGCTAACTACGGCACCTATATTGTCATTGCCTGAAGGGAATGATGATTTTGTGATTTATTGTGACGCATCAAAGCAAGGTCTCGGTTGTGTATTAATGCAACGAACGAAGGTGATTGCTTATGCGTCTAGACAATTGAAGATTCACGAACAAAATTATACGACGCATGATTTGGAATTAGGCGGGGTTGTTTTTGCATTAAAGACTTGGAGACACTACTTATATGGGGTCAAAAGTATTATATATACCGACCACAAAAGTCTTCAACACATATTTAATCAGAAACAACTGAATATGAGGCAGCGTAGGTGGATTGAATTATTGAATGATTACGACTTTGAGATTCATTACCACCTGGGGAAGGCAAATGTGGTAGCCGATGCCTTGAGCAGGAAGGACAGAGAACCCATTCGAGTAAAATCTATGAATATAATGATTCATAATAACCTTACTACTCAAATAAAGGAGGCGCAACAAGGAGTTTTAAAAGAGGGAAATTTAAAGGATGAAATACCCAAAGCATCGGAGAAGCATCTTAATATTCGGGAAGACGGAACCCGGTATAGGGCTGAAAGGATTTGGGTACCAAAATTTGGAGATATGAGAGAAATGGTACTTAGAGAAGCTCATAAAACCAGATACTCAATACATCCTGGAACAGGGAAGATGTACAAGGATCTCAAGAAACATTTTTGGTGGCCGGGTATGAAAGCCGATGTTGCTAAATACGTAGGAGAATGTTTGACGTGTTCTAAGGTCAAAGCTGAGCATCAGAAACCATCAGGTCTACTTCAACAACCCAAAATCCCGGAATGGAAATGGGAAAACATTACCATGGATTTCATCACTAAATTGCCAAGGACTTCAATTGGTTTTGATACTATTTGGGTAATAGTTGATCGTCTCACCAAATCAGCACATTTCCTGCCAATAAGAGAAGATGACAAGATGGAGAAGTTAGCACGACTGTATTTGAAGAAAGTCGTCTCCAGACATGGAATACCAATCTCTATTATCTCTGATAGGGATGGCAGATTTATTTCAAGATTCTGGCAGACATTACAGCAAGCATTAGGAACTCGTTTAGACATGAGTACTGCCTATCATCCACAAACTGATGGGCAGAGCGAAAGGACGATACAAACGCTTGAAGACATGCTACGAGCATGTGTTATTGATTTCAGAAACAGTTGGGATCGACATCTACCGTTAGCAGAATTTTCCTACAACAACAGCTACCATTCAAGCATTGAGATGGCGCCGTTTGAAGCACTTTATGGTAGAAAGTGCAGGTCTTCGATTTGTTGGAGTGAAGTGGGGGATAGACAGATTACGGGTCCGGAGATTATACAAGAAACTACCGAGAAGATCATCCAAATTCAACAACGGTTGAAAACCGCCCAAAGTCGACAAAAGAGCTACGCTGACATTAAAAGAAAAGATATAGAATTTGAAATTGGAGAGATGGTCATGCTTAAAGTTGCACCTTGGAAAGGCGTTGTTCGATTTGGTAAACGAGGGAAATTAAATCCAAGGTATATTGGACCATTCAAGATTATTGATCGTGTCGGACCAGTAGCTTACCGACTTGAGTTACCTCAACAACTCACGGCTGTACATAACACTTTCCACGTCTCGAATCTGAAGAAATGTTTTGCTAAAGAAGATCTCACTATTCCGTTAGATGAAATCCAAATCAACGAAAAACTTCAATTCATCGAAGAACCCGTCGAAATAATGGATCGTGAGGTTAAAAGACTTAAGCAAAACAAGATACCAATTGTTAAGGTTCGATGGAATGCTCGTAGAGGACCCGAGTTCACCTGGGAGTGTGAAGATCAGATGAAGAAGAAATACCCGCATCTATTTCCAGAAGATTCGTCAACACCTTTAACAGCTTAAAATTTCGGGACGAAATTTATTTAACGGGTAGGTACTGTAGTGACCCGAACTTTTCCATGTTTATATATATTAATTGAGATTGATATTTACATGATTAAATGTTTCCAAAATGTTAAGCAATCAAACTTGTTAAGACTTGATTAATTGAAATATGTTTCATATAGACAATTGACCACCCAAGTTGACCGGTGATTCACGAACGTTAAAACTTGTAAAAACTCTATGATGACATATATATGGATATATATATATAGTTAACATGATATTATGATAAGTAAACATATCATTAAGTATATTAACAATGAACTACATATGTAAAAACAAGACTACTAACTTAATGATTTTTAAACGGGACATATATGTAACGATTATCGTTGTAAAGACATTTAATGTATATATATCATATTAAGAGATATTCATACATGATAATATCATGATAATATAATAATTTAAAATCTCATTTGATATTATAAACATTGGGTTAACAACATTTAACAAGATCGTTAACCTAAAGGTTTCAAAACAACACTTACATGTAACGACTAACGATGACTTAACGACTCAGTTAAAATGTATATACATGCAGTGTTTTAATATGTATTTATACACTTTTGAAAGACTTCAATACACTTATCAAAATACTTCTACTTAACAAAAATGCTTACAATTACATCCTCGTTCAGTTTCATCAACAATTCTACTCGTATGCACCCGTATTCGTACTCGTACAATACACAGCTTTTAGATGTATGTACTATTGGTATATACACTCCAATGATCAGCTCTTAGCAGCCCATGTGAGTCACCTAACACATGTGGGAACCATCATTTGGCAACTAGCATGAAATATCTCATAAAATTACAAAAATATGAGTAATCATTCATGACTTATTTACATGAAAACAAAATTACATATCCTTTATATGTAATCCATACACCAACGACCAAAAACACCTACAAACACTTTCATTCTTCAATTTTCTTCATCTAATTGATCTCTCTCAAGTTCTATCTTCAAGTTCTAAGTGTTCTTCATAAATTCTACAAGTTCTAGTTACATAAAATCAAGAATACTTTCAAGTTTGCAAGCTCACTTCCAATCTTGTAAGGTGATCATCCAACCTCAAGAAATCTTTGTTTCTTACAGTAGGTTATCATTCTAATACAAGGTAATAATCATATTCAAACTTTGGTTCAATTTCTATAACTATAACAATCTTATTTCAAGTGATGATCTTACTTGAATTTGTTTTCGTGTCATGATTCTGCTTCAAGAACTTCAAGCCATCCAAGGATCCGTTGAAGCTAGATCCATTTTTCTCTTTTCCAGTAGGTTTATCCAAGGAAATTAAGGTAGTAATTATGTTCATAACATCATTCGATTCATACATATAAAGCTATCTTATTCGAAGGTTTAAACTTGTAATCACTAGAACATAGTTTAGTTAATTCTAAACTTTTTCGCAAACAAAATTTAATCCTTCTAACTTGAATTTTAAAATCAACTTAACACATGTTATATATCTATATGATATGCTAACTTAATGATTTAAAACCTGGAAACACGAAAAACACCGTAAAACCAGATTTACGCCGTCGTAGTAACACCGCGGGCTGTTTTGGGTTAGTTAATTAAAAACTATGATAAACTTTGATTTAAAAGTTGTTATTTTGAGAAAATAATTTTTATTATGAACATAAAACTATATCCAAAAATTATGGTTAAACTCAAAGTGGAAGTATGTTTTCTAAAATGGTCATCTAGACGTCGTTCTTTCGACTGAAATGACTACCTTTACAAAAACGACTTGTAACTTATTTTTCCAACTATAAACCTATACTTTTTATGTTTAGATTCATAAAATAGAGTTCAATATGAAACCATAGCAATTTGATTCACTCAAAACGGATTTAAAATGAAGAAGTTATGGGTAAAACAAGATTGGATAATTTTTCTCATTTTAGCTACGTGAAAATTGGTAACAAATCTATTCCAACCATAACTTAATCAACTTGTATTGTATATTATGTAATCTTGAGATACCATAGACACGTATACAATGTTTCGACCTATCATGTCGACACATCTATATATATTTCGGAACAACCATAGACACTCTATATGTGAATGTTGGAGTTAGCTATACAGGGTTGAGGTTGATTCCAAAATATATATAGTTTGAGTTGTGATCAATACTGAGATACGTATACACTGGGTCGTGGATTGATTCAAGATAATATTTATCGATTTATTTCTGTACATCTAACTGTGGACAACTAGTTGTAGGTTACTAACGAGGACAGCTGACTTAATAAACTTAAAACATCAAAATATATTAAAAGTGTTGTAAATATATTTTGAACATACTTTGATATATATGTATATATTGTTATAGGTTCGTGAATCAACCAGTGGCCAAGTCTTACTTCCCGACGAAGTAAAAATCTGTGAAAGTGAGTTATAGTCCCACTTTTAAAATCTAATATTTTTGGGATGAGAATACAGGCAGGTTTTATAAATGATTTACAAAATAGACACAAGTACGTGAAACTACATTCTATGGTTGAATTATCGAAATCGAATATGCCCCTTTTTATTAAGTCTGGTAATCTAAGAATTAGGGAACAGACACCCTAATTGACGCGAATCCTAAAGATAGATCTATTGGGCTTAACAAACCTCATCCAAAGTACCGGATGCTTTAGTACTTCAAAATTTATATCATATCCGAAGGGTGTCCCGGAATGATGGGGATATTCTTATATATGCATCTTGTTAATGTCGGTTACCAGGTGTTCACCATATGAATGATTTTTATCTCTATGTATGGGATGTGTATTGAAATATGAAATCTTGTGGTCTATTATTATGATTTGATATATATAGGTTAAACCTATAACTCACCAACATTTTTGTTGACGTTTTAAGCATGTTTATTCTCAGGTGATTATTAAGAGCTTCCGTTGTCGCATACTTAAATAAGGACGAGATTTGGAGTCCATGCTTGTATGATATTGTGTAAAAACTGCATTCAAGAAACTTATTTTGTTGTAACATATTTGTATTTTAAACCATTATGTAATGGTCGTGTGTAAACAGGATATTTTAGATTATCATTATTTGATAATCTACGTAAAGCTTTTTAAAACCTTTATCTATGAAATAAAGGTTATGGTTTGTTTTAAAAATGAATGCAGTCTTTGAAAAACGTCTCATATAGAGGTCAAAACCTCGCAACGAAATCAATTAATATGGAACGTTTTTAATCAATAAGAACGGGACATTTCATTATTATGATTATTATTATTATTCTTACTATTATTAATATTATTAAAAATCAGTGATTTATTTATTATTAGTATTAATTGTTATTGAACCTATTATTTTTATTAAGGAGATTATTATTATTATTAATATTACCATATTATTATTACTTATCTTTATCAATAGTATTGTTATTGTTATTAATAATAAATATGATTATTATTAATTAGTATTATTATTATTATTTATTAATATATATTTATATTATTAACTAAAATACTGAATATAATCATATAAAGATCTTGAGTTTGTTTAATATCGCTATCCAAACTGTTTTCCTGTCTCTAATCTGATGCTAATCGAATTTCGATTATCAATGGAAACAAAATCTGTTTTTAATCGACATCAACCTTTATTTATTTAATTTTATTTTTTATTCTGTCTGATTCATGTCGAGCCAAATTGGCATTATATAATTGATCAATTCAAGTGTAAACGAATCATTCTCCATATTCATCATAAATTATAACAGCCTGTAATTGTTAAAAGATGCTAAAGAATTTTTTTTTATAACTTACAGCCCGATATCTCTGTTTTTTCTTAATTTTCCAAAACTTTGAATTCTTGCATTATTTCAAAATCTACGATTGCAGTTCTACTCTTAATATTTCACTTAAACTCTCTGCAAAGTTTCAAAACCCAATTCATCTTATCGAGTTCTAATTTTGAGGTCAAATTCTAATTTTCAAAAAGTCAAACATTGTTCATCGATGAAATTAGAGTTATCTGTTGAATTTCAAGTCCAATTAATGATTTGGAAAGTTTTTATGATTGATATAAAACCTTTTTCATGTTATATATATTGCCTAAAATGTCCTAGAAATCGAATCATGAATTTTTTTTCTGTTTATTCAGCGGCTGCAGAAGCAGCAAGTTTAATCCTTTTATTTTTTTTTACGTTTTCAAGTAATTCCAAGATTCATATAGGTTGATTACAGTTTGTTTAAAAGTCTTAAACCAATTTATATTACGCTGTTATGGATTTGGTTTGATTTTGGTTCGTTTATAAAAGGTGAAGAAGAAGAAATACGAAACAGAAGTAAGATAGGTTAAGTATATTTAAGTTGAGATATTAAACAGAAAAGAGTGAAACAGAGGGACAGTTAAGTTGTTTGTTGAGTGAGCGAGAGGTCGCGGGTTCGAGTCGGCTTTGGGCAATTTTTTTTAAAGAGGACTTATAAGGTTCGTGAATCCAAGGCCAACTCTGCATTGTTCAGTTTCGTCATATGTATTTTTACTACAAAATACAGTATTGTGAGTTTCATTACTCCCTTTTTAAATGCTTTTTGCAATATATATTTTTGGGACTGAGAATACATGCGCTTTTAAATGTTTTATGAAATAGAAACAAGTAATCGAAACTATATTATATGGTTGAATAGATCGAAGCCGAATATGCCCTTTTTAGCCTGGTAATCTAAGAATTAGGGAACATCACTAATTTTGAGAATTAGTGCACCCCTAATTGACGCGAATCCTAAAGATAGATCTATTGGGCCCAACAAACCCCATCCGTTGTAGCGGATGCTTTAGTACTTCGAGTTTTTATATCATGTCCGATGGATGTCCCGGAATGATGGGGATATTCTTATATGCATCTTGTTAATGTCGATTATCAGGTGTTCAATCCATATGAATGATTATTTTTGTCTTTATGCATGGGACGTATATTTATGAGAAATGGAAATGAAAATCTTGTGGTCTATTAAAATGATGAAAATGAATGATTTTGATAAACTAATGAACTCACCAACCTTTTGGTTGACACTTAAAAGCATGTTTATTCTCAGGTATGAAAGAAATCTTTCGCTGTGCATTTGCTCATATTAGAGATATTACTTGGAGTCATTCATGACATATTTCAAAAGACGTTGCATTCGAGTCGTCGAGTTCATCAAGATTATTATTAAGTCAATTATAGTTGGATATATTATGAAATGGTATGTATGCCGTCAACTTTCGATGTAATGAAAGTTTGTCTTTTAAAAACGAATGCAATGTTTGTAAAATGTATCATATAGAGGTCAAGTACCTCGCGATGTAACCAACTGTAATGTACTCATCCTGATTGATTAGGACGGGTCATGAAAGTTGGTATCAGAGTGGTGGTCTTAGCGAACCAGGTCTTGCTTTAGTGTGTCTAACTGATAGTTGTTTAGATGCATTAGTGGGTCTGGACTTCGACCGTGTCTGCATGTCAAAAGTTTTGCTTATCATTTAGTGTCAAAAATTAATTGCTTATCATCCTTAAATTCTAGACACGTCTTACTGCCTATATTGCATAGACAGTGTATAGATAAATTCATATCTTAGCGTATCTCTTATTGTTACCTTTGCCTGACAGCTTATGTAGATTCCTCCGTAACTTATGAGATTTTTGTATTATATATGCATATGTAAATTATGTATTGCAGGGTAATAATCTACACCCTATAATCTATTTCTTATCAAAAATCCTTCATCTGATCGTACGAGATGAATCCCTCAATCAGTTCGAATTCCTCGAATTCCGACAGCTATTCCGATATGGAGTTTCACCTAAGCTCCGAAAGCAGTGTCACCAGAACGAATAAACCAATCATCCATCCCCAAATCATCTGATGAGTCCGTTGTCGACTTAATCAACGGAAACGAGAAAAAGGCAATTCCTTTCCACCAACCAAATTTCCCTCTAGGCGAAGAACCTGAAACACTTACCGGCGAATCAGTCCGAAACACCATTTTCACCCTCATTTCCAGGATATCTCGTAACTATTATATATTATCCACAATTCTAAACTTTATTCATCCGCTCATTCCGACCGACAATCATCATGGAGTAATGGAAGAAGTCAACGAGCTTCGCGCTTGAGTAATAAATTCGGAGAATATGGTGCAAAATTTACCAGCTTCAGCAACATCACCTGCACAAACAGTACCATCAGTAACAGCACCAGTACCATCAATAATCCATGCCTCAACATCTCATTCTATACCTCGAGTATAATCATCGTTCTAGTATCGTTCTACATCAATTATCTTCTTTCTTCATGGAGATTATGTAATCTCTAATGTTATAGAGATTATGTATTCTAGTTTTGAAGGTAAACCATATGAGTTTAATACTATATTAACTCATTAAATCCATGATTACATCTGAAGAAAATATATATGTAAGTATATTTTCACAAAGATTATAATTAAAAATTCTTTCGTACAAACTGTTAATGGTGAAAATATTTTAACGGGTAGGTAATACCCGAGGAATATTTAGATTTCACATTAATAAGTTACATTGTACATTATTCGAATCTGATTCAACGATCATTTACTATCCTACTTACATCCACAGATATACGAATCCGTTCACCACAGAATAACCATTTTCATTCAATTTCATATTTGGATTTTGACCTATCAGAATCCAACAAGTGGCATAATGAAGAAAACATTGGACAAAAGTAAAATTTGTTAGAAACAAACAAATAATTATGAGAAATTTTGTTAAGAATTCACGCTAACATTACAACCTTTGCTTATCGTGTTGGAAACATTAAATTATTTGAAGATTAAGTTTAAATTTGATCGGAAATTTCTGGGTTGTCACACTTTAGAAGTCAAGAATGAAATCACGTGTAATATAACTTAAACGTTATATACATAACCATATTAGATGACATAGAAATGTCGAGAATTTCAGAAGTCAGGAATGACATCCCTCTGTTTCACTACCCGAGGTGTTCTTATAAACGATAAACTCTCATGAGTCGGAGGATACGTTTAAATCGGAATGGGAGTTCCTCCCGGATTCAGAACATACGAAGGAGATGTACGTGTATGAAAACAATATACATGCCAATATGATACAAATAATCACATATAATAATACATTATAGGCCGGGCTATAGACTAGACTCACTAATGTACCCTATTGATTCGGGGTGACGACATCAATGCAGCCAAATTTCCTACAACCAAGGCTCTGATACCAACTTTAACGACCCGTCAAAGTACACTTGACGACCATCGTTATCTTGGTCCCATAGCTTGATCATAACTCTAAATGAATTTAATAAATAACCTTGCATTCTTTATTTAAAAATGATTTTCTATAAAGAAAACCTACCAAAATATGTAAGTTTAGAAATACCATACATAAATACTTAATCAAAAGTTGACCAAAACAAAGTCAACAAACACCCACAATTTAATGTATCAAAATAGAATGTAAGTTAATGTTTAACAAACGCTGCCATCATAAATATACAGACTCTCTAAGCACAACGGAAGCAATCAATCATAAACCTGAGAATAAAACACGCGATTAACTGTCAACAAAAATGTTGAGTGAATTATAGGTTTAATATTGCAAACAATATTTAATTTAAACCGTAAAAAAATTTTATGTTTGAAAACATAAAGACTTATTTTGGACCACAAAAATTATATGTTCGAAAACATATAAAAAATTATTCCATTAACCCGTGAGCCACCTGGTAACCACTTAACCAATTCCACCCTTACCAAACACAATATACACTGAACAGGTGTATCTTCAAATAATTACAAAGTACTAATACATTCCGTCTTCAAAAATTGCTAGCGCGACTAGCACGAAATGGGGTTGTCAAACCCGATAGATCTATCTATAGGATTCGCGTTCACCAGTAGAAACCAGTGATTACAGTTACCAGACTAGGGAATATTTTCGTTCAACTCACAATGAATAACTTAAACCAACTTCCACTTGTGTCCAATATAAAAAATAAAATGCATGTATTCTCATCCCAAAAGATATAAAATAGAAAAATGGGACTATAACTCACCTTAAAGTAAATGAAGTAACCACACAAAAAACGAACAGCAAATGAAGTAAATTGATCAAGAATGATTACAACGTTGACCTATAAATAAAGCAGGTCGATATAAATAACTAACTTAGGTCAAGTCTTAGTATGATAGCTATAGTACTTTTTGCAAGTAAACATAGAACAACACTCAACATGCTTCGGTTTGATCAGAACAGCGTAAGGACAAGTACTTTCTATTTTTAGAAAGTTTCTATTTTTAGCAGGTTTCCATTTTAGGAAAGTTTCTATTTTAGGAAAGTTTCTATTTTAGGAAAGTTTCTTTTTTTTGGAAAGTTTACATATTTAGAAAGTTGCTATTTTTGGAAAGTTTATAAGTTAGGAAAGTTTCCTTATTTAGAAAGTCAACAAAAGTCAACTGAAAGTCAAAGTCAACCGAAAGTCAACTTAAAAGTCAACCTCGGTTAAAAATAGTCAACATTAAATTTTAAAGTATAAGTTATAGTAATAATATAAGTTATAATGTTATTTAAAGTCATATATGTATAATCATGTCATAACATAAGTTTAATTAATTAAATTGAATTAATAAAATTAACATAAGTTTAAATGATATAATTAATATAACATAAGTATTTAATTAATTAATTAAATATTAATCATAACATAAATATTATTAATTAATAATGAATTATTAATCATAATATAAGTGTCTCGAATTAATTATGAAATGTTACACATATCATAAGCATTTTAATATAATTATTAAACCATAAGTATTTAATAATAAAATTGCAATTAAATAATAACTAAGTCTTATAATAAATAAATAAATAATTAATCCTTATTATAAGTCTTGATATAATAATCCCATAATATAATTTTAATACTTACCATAAGTATTTTCATTAATAATAAATGTATTATAAATCATAAGTTTAATTATATGAATAATTAAATCATAATTTAATTATTAAATGATATAATAAAAATATATGTCATAAGTGTTAATTAAAAATAATTACTTTTATAACATAAGTAATCTAATTATAATGCAATTCATTATTTATAACCTAAGGTTAAATTTTATAACCATAAGTTTAATTAAAAGATCGTCGGGTCATAACTTGAGCCTCGGGTGTCGGTTTTTGACGAATTTTATATATATCCTCATCTAACCAACCAACCCGATACATTAGTACACTCAATAACATCCTCACATCAGTTCATGGGTCATGAAGAACAGCCATGAACCAATCTAAATCCTTAATCCGTTTTAAATCTTGTTTTAGCCATTCCGGGTGATCCGTGGCTTGGATTTCAATGACCCGAACATGAATGTTCATCCAATCATCAATATTAACCCAATGGTACACCCTACAGACTCCAAAAATGGTCACAAAGTCGGACCAAAACTGATATCACAAGATTTTACATTTTAATTTCATCAAAACCCTAAATCGGGCATAACTTTTGATCTGAAACTCAAAACACCATTAATCCAAAGCCTAAAATTATTGTCTGGATGAGAGAAACTCATCTATACACTTTATTTAATCATAAACATGAGTTAAGTATACTGAGTTTGACAAAAATTCTGCTGTCCGCTTTTAATCATACCGAAAACATACACAATCGAGCATTTCTACGCATCATAACAACAATACAACAACATACAAGTACTATAGAATCAATACAATATCAAAATCAGTAAAAATAGATTAAAATGAAAATTCTACGGTTCATGTTTATACCCAAAGAGAAATCAAGAAGAAGAAGCTTATAGATCGCGAAATGGAGAATCTGATTATGTCACTAGTCTTGCAAAATGATGAAGGATTGTGTGAGAATTGATGATGGTCGAATTTTCAAGATAGGAGGCTGTAAATTTCGTTCAACAAGAAGGGAGGTAAAGAATTTTTATTAGGTTTTAGGAAAATGAAAAGGTTAAAGATCTAATCCCATCCAAAAGTATAAAAATTTACGTTTTAACCCTCCCTAATGAGAATGGCCGGTTTTTGAGAGTTGAAATCAAATATTTGACAATATTAAATTGTAGTTCATCAAATTATGAAAGTGTGGGCTTTTGAACCAACTTGTTTTGAGTCCGAATGAGCGAAATATGCTAAAAACAGTGAAGCGGTTAAATTTCTTAATAGTGTACTAGGAATAGCACATAAATACATAAATTATTATAAATAATAACTATGAACATAGTATTCTATAGAAATGTAATTAGATAGGTCTAGATACATAAAAGTCATAGCTGACGTTTCTCGATTCGCAACCCGAGGCGGAAAACACCGCAGCGCGATTTACAATACGGAAAGGACATGAATCCATGAAAAACAAAAATATAGGAATATTTTATAATTTAATATGATATAGGAATATCATAAATAAAATAATTCGGATTTGGAAATCATGAAAATCTAATCGTTGGTTTAGGAACCGAAACGATTCACCGGAAAGAAATCCTAAATACGTAGAAACATATAAATCTGAATATGAACACATATAATTATATAACATAGAATAAAACATATATTATTATTGAAATAATAATATAAGTCATATAAATGACGTGGCAAGAATACTAGTTAACAGAAGTTAAATATTAACGGAAAAGATTAACGAAAAAAGTAAGGTCGTGACAGTAATACCCGAGAGGTATATATAAATTCACAATTAATATGTTACATTCTTAGAATCTGATTCAGTAATCACCAACTATACTCACTATTTTTACAACAATATACATTCTTTTATAAAAATCAAAACAACTATTCTCATCCAAATTTGATTACGTATTCTAATTTTGATAAATCAAAATCCAATTCAAGATTTAACAGAAGACATCACTCTTAGATTCTTACATCTTTCAAAGCTATACTTTGACTTCAAAACGTTGCTAAAACATCATTATATTCATAGAACCCAGAAAAATATTTGTATCATTCAAAATCCTAGAATACCATACGTATATTAACGATTACAATCTGTGTTCAAACCCCTCGAAATTCCTGAAGACATTTCAATTAATGAACAATCGAGATAATGATCCAACCACATGTTACCCACAGTCATGCACCTGAAAAACTCTCGAAACCAAAGTCATAGTTTAAAACGTATCTGTGTCAGACCCTTTGGCATTTATTAGCTAAAATAACTTTTCAATTCCTTTCCAAAGTAGTCAGTTTTGTCACAGCTCCAGCAAGTCAACCTCGACTTTTCAGTTGCAACAGTCTTATTATAACCTCTATATATACGTTGCCCTTTCACCATCGTTATCGGGGAGCCGTTTATGTTCCACCACATTAGCAATAAACTTACCAACAACTTCATTGATCTTTGACACTCTGAAAAATCATTATATTTATCGAAACCCCGTCACTTACTCAACCGCATCTTGTAACAAGAATTCTCATGCCAATTACTGGGAATCAGCAATCAGTATTTTGAAATCTCGCAGCATGTCTACGCCAACAATTATATGCGTACATATAACATCTATCTTCTAGACTTACATACTTCAAATGTGAAGTTTCTGAAAAACACCTCAATCTACCATTTAGTTCTTCGAATTTTTTTTTGAAAAGCTAAATGAAGCACCAAAAACTGTAGACAACCGTAACAATCAAAAGTTTGATGATAGAGAATAGTGTGTTAGCAAAGCTCAAAAAAGAGAAGGTTTGAAACTGAAAAACGGATTGAGCAAACTATGAAGGAGGCTGTGGACAATCTACATAGACGAAATCTACCTTTAAAGAATTCAAATGATTCAGTGTCTGCTCAAATCCTTAGCAAATACCTTGCTCCTTACTCTAAAACCCTTGCGGACAACATTCTTCATCATCCTCTGATATTAGAGATTCTAAAATATCATCATATCTTTCATTATAAATATCTTCAATGTTCCTGAAGATATCTTCATACAGATTATTATCCAAAATCATTTACCTCTTCGCGCTATCTGTGTAACATCATAAAAGAAACTATTTTAGTTTCTAAATTCTGAAACATTCGAGTTTAAAATATGAATGTTTTTGAAGTAGTGTTGGGAACTGAAGCATGAATTACTATAATATAATGACACTTGATCAACGTGATTATATTACAGTAAGTCATGCTGAGTTTCTAATGGAACATGACGATTCACAGACCATACCGTCATCGTGTGCCATATTACACGACTCTTGTATTCTATTTAATCCCTAAAAATATCAAGAAAATATTTTCTTGATGATTCAGTCTTTTTCGGATATTCTGGTAATTTGACAAATCAAGATCGTGCCAATACAATTTCCTTCTTAGAACATTAACTATATTCATTCTGAAATTCATACCTATGAATTCTGGACCATTACATGCGGTGTTTAATGGCAAGAAGAGAAAACAAAAGAATGAAGCTCTGAAATAGAAATTGGAGTATAAATCGCAGCAAATAGGAGAGAGTATTAACTATGGACGACGGTGACTAAAGAAGACAGAAGCATGAACTTTGAAATATAAGGGAAGATATAAAGCCCAACAACAACCCATCAATTACAAACCATATATATCGATGCATATAGCAATATAAAGACACGAGAGAACTAAAAAACACTATAAAACCAAGAGTATAGTAGAAGTAAATAGATTCTTCCGGCAGTAGATGAAAAAGAAGAATGACAGATATGAAAGTTAGGAATATATCAAGAAGTAGAACTGGATGAAGCATATTGATGAATGCTTTAAAGTATGGGAGAAAGAATGGAAGGTGTGAGTTGTGGAAATAAGGGAACGAAAGGAGTGGATTTATAGCGAAAAATCTGACAGAGCAATCGTGACAGGTTATCGCATCTAATCGAAGAAGATTCTAATTTCCTTGATTACCGAAAAATTAAATCTTAATACGAAGATGTTCTCCAAATCCCTTGAACTCCGGAAATCAACCTATCTAAGTCAAAAGATATGATGAATCTATACTTACTCATTTCACTCTTTTGCGATAGCTTCATTCGTACTCTTCACAAAATCAAATTGTTTTATCTATATTACTCAATGATGATAAAACTTTATTTATCAACTTATATCCGTCATAATAACATTCTTATTGTTATCCATGACGACCTCAATCAAATTTTGGGGACGAAATTTCTTTAATGGGTAGGTACTGTGACAACCCGAAAATTTCCGACCAAATTTAAACTTTATCTTTATATTATTCCGACACGATAAGCAAAGTTTGTTAAGTTAAAACTGTGTTCATACATTCATTATAACCTCGACCAAATCCCGACGATTCATTAACCATTATATAAATGGATATGAATATATATGTGTATATATTTATTATAACTTGAGAATATTAACAAAGTATTAAACGTATAATACTTTACATGAACGTATTTTTTTTCAATATGTTTATCGATGGAATTAGAAGATAATATCAAATGATTGATTTATCAGATACATTGTATGATTACGAGTCCCTGTTGAGAGGTCCACTTTGATTAAGAAACTTTTACTTTTTAACGGTATTTGGAAAATGGTAAAGTGATTTACATGTAAGAACAAATGTGTCATTAACGAGAATTATACAAAAGTTAGTGGAAGACTAAATTACATAAGAATCAATTGATTTAATTTCAAATGTACGAAAACATTTTTTTTCGATATAATAGAACTAGATTATTAATGTCCTTGTTTAAATAACGTGAGTTGGAATATTAGTTGTTAGATATATGAATAACTTGTAACGTATATTAAAACGTGTTTATGTATATTAGATATATATGATTTTAAATTAATTAAGTAAACGATAGTAACACTCGCTTATTGATTCGATTAATATTTGGACATGTCAACTAGTACGTTAAGAAGTTAAAGTAAACACTAGTACATAAATGAACTATATCTATTTAAGTTTTAGAACGTAAACGTTATATGGTACAATATTTGCTATTATGTAAACGGTTTTAAATTATACTTTGAAATATAAATATCTTTTGAAAGACTAAATAATATCTTACTAAATAAATATTTCTAATATGGATAAATTACATTTCTAAATAAAAATATATTTATATTTACAAAGTGATAGAATATAATATTAATTTACTCATAAAACGTTTTGATTTAAAATAATATTATTAAACATATTTTAATAAACAACGAGACATTGATTTATAGAAGCAAATGACCACAACACTTAAATGTAAAGGTTTTACTTTGAGTAATATATTATATAGGAGATTAAGTCTAATTATTGATAATAGATACACGTCGCGTAACGTAAAGGACAAGTTTTCTTAGCGTACGAGAATGCGTTCGAGAAGCCAGAACCAAGACATAAGTCAGGAGTCAACATACAAGTCATCGAAACAAAATTTACAAATTTACTATGCACGTAAATATTATATAATA
The DNA here is from genome assembly GCF_046630445.1 of Rutidosis leptorrhynchoides. Taxonomy (NCBI): domain Eukaryota; kingdom Viridiplantae; phylum Streptophyta; class Magnoliopsida; order Asterales; family Asteraceae; genus Rutidosis; species Rutidosis leptorrhynchoides. The sequence continues at coordinate 237,436,205 of NC_092339.1, forward strand.
TATATATAATTATATAAATTAAATATATATTATACTCCGTATATGAAATATTATTAAACAGTCAGCTGCCCCCCAATAATTCATGTATGAGCTGTAAATGATCCTCATGCGATCGCATGAGGATACCTCACATAATCCATGCGATCGCATGGGATGGGAAGTCAGGAAACATTATAAAGCTCGATCGAATTCGCTCAGTTTTACACACACATATCTTTCTCTCTATCTTATTACTTACTCCGTGATATTTATTTTATTTATTATTTATATTATTATTATTATTATTATTATTATTATTATTATTATTATTATTATTATTATTAAGATTAATATTATTATTAATCGTATTATTATTATTATTATTATTAGGATTATTATTGTTATTAGTATTATACATAAAATACTACGACGAGGTTCTGCTCGCATGTTTTCAAAATGGGTTTCGAGAGGGATAGAGCTAAGGAAATTATGGGTTATAGCTATGGAGGTTATGGGTATGGTTCAAGGGTATGCTAGTGAGGTCAATCTAGTGTTTATAATCTACGTTGCGTCTACGTACTTTTCTGCAATATTGAATCTCAATATTGATACGTGAGCACTCATATCTTACTTTTTACATATTAATAGTGTATCCCTGATTAGTGATCGAGTATATTTGATTATGCATGCTTGTATATTTAATTCCATCGTTATATAGTATATGTTGAATCATGAATTTAATACATATATTACTGATATAAGGTATATGATATGCATGTCGTTGGAAAGCTAGCGAAAACTTAATAACTTTTCATTTAGAAATCGTAGGGTTTAGATGAACGGATTAAAAGTTATAGTCAATTGAATTATCTATAATTTTAAGTATTATTGTTAAAATGATTATTATTATTACTATCGTCGTTATTGTTATCGTTATCGTTATCGTCGTTATTATCGTCATTATTATTATTATTATTATTATCTAATAATCAATATTATTATTATTTTTATTATTAATATTATTATTATTATTATTAAAAAAATAATATTTTATATCAAAATTATCATTTTAATATTTTTATCGTTATTATTATTATTAAAAGTATCATTAATATTAAAACTATCTTTTTTATTAAAATTATGATTTTAATAGAAATATCATTGTTATTATTTAATATCATTATTATTATCATGTTAGTATTATTATTATTATTAAAAATTATCATTTTGAATAGAATTATTATTTTTATAAAATATTATTATTATTATAGTTAATAATAAAAAGTATCATTATTATTAAAATTATCATGATTAGAATAATCATTTTATTATAATTAATATCATCATTAATAAATATAAATGTTGTTATTGTTATTATTAGTAGAATAATACAAATTTTACTCATTATTATTTTTTTCAATAATATTTTATCAAATAAATATGTGATACAAAGATATTTTACCACATGTAATATAATTAAATTAATAATACATACCATTATATTTTTATGATAATAAGTGAACTTTCTAAATTTATTTACCTAAAATATATAAAAGTATATTTTTATTATATATAGATTTTAATATAAATTTTTACTTATTAATAAATGATTAATATTATTTACTTTAAATAAATCTGTTAAATATATTTAAATATATAAAACGACTATATTTAAGTTATATAATAATCATGTATAGATTTTGGAAGTGATTTTGGGTCAAGTTGACTTTTATTGACTTTTGTATATCAGTCTCGAGCATTAGGATTGTGATACACTATGACCTAACCTAAATTGTTAGACAATTATTGACCAACACACACATATATATAGGTTCGTAAATTCGAGGCCAACCCTACACTTGTTTAATGACGTCATATGTATTTTTACTACAAAATGCAGTATTGTGAGTTTCATTTGCTCCCTTTTTAAATGCTTTTGCAATATATATATTTTTGGGACTGAGAATACATGCACTTTTTGAGACGACCCGACCCAATCCATAGGGACGAATACAATAACATATGATAACATTGCGAGGTACTTGACCTCTATATGATACATTTTACAAACGTTGCATTTATTCTTAAAAGGAAAACTATCATTACATCAATATTTGACATTTTCGTCTAACATTTCATAATATCCAAATGACCTAATCTGTCATTTACTTATTAATATTCTCTATTGAACTCCAATGACTCGAATGCAACGTCTTTGTATCATGGCTTAAAAGGTCCCAAGTAGTATCCTTAACATGAGCTAATGCACAGCGGAAGACTTAATTCATACCTGAGAATAACATGCTTTAAAACGTCAACAAAAAGTTGGTGAGATATATAGGTTTAATGCTAGCAGCGTTATAAATATAGACCACAAGATTTCATATATAAACATTTAATAAAAATATTCTAAGTGGTTGAGCACTTGGTAACCATACTTAACATTTAATCACGTCGCATATTCCCTTTAATATGAAATCTTACTACACTGTACCAAGTGTAGTCACGAAACGAAGTACTGTGCAACTGTTGAATACTGGTCGTCCAGTCCGGTTGGGGTTGTCAGGCCCGATAGATCTATCAACAGGATTCGCGTTTACAATACCGCTGTAAATAACAGTTACCAAGCTACAGGGAAGTATGCCAGTGGTACAACTCAACGTAGAATATATTTTTCAGTTACTTGTGTCCATAACGTAAAACATAAAATACATGTATTCTCATCCCGAAATATTTAGAGTTTAAAAGTGGGACTATATACTCACTTTTGCCTTGAAGATATATATATATATATTTTGACTTGGTCTCCGGTTGATATCACGAACCTATCCATATATAATATATCAATATATTTTCTTTTTAAACAATCGTCACATATATATACTTTTAATACTTTTAATACTTTTAATACTTTTTATAATTCCTTAGTCCGTAGTTAGCAGTCTGATGTTAGTAGTCCACAATTAGTTGCTTAATAAAATAAATAAAGACCACATCGTATTCATGTTGATCGGAATTAATCTTGACCCATGGTACCGGTGTTGTCAAATGACGTGTTGCGTACATAAAGTACCGGTGTTGTCAAATGACGTGTTGCGTACATACATGAGGTCTTATGATTAATCTTCTCGTGTTGTTTACGGGTGGTCCTGATATATATAAAATTAAATTACGAGTACATATATATATAATATCATGTTATTTAAGAAAGATGTGATTTATTTAATTTTCTCCAATTATTTTCGTGGCTAAACAAGTCTTGGATATCCGATTTTGTTTTAGTCGTAATTTCTTCGTTACAACTCCGTTTTCGTTGATTCAACTTGCCATCTCCTTGGATCGAGTCCATATTTAAGTCTATGAACTGTAAATACCTTAGTTTGTATTCGAAATCACAGATCATAGGTCAATCTTTGATGAAACATATGAAGTTAATCATTTTTGTTACAAAAATATCATTTAATGACCATTTTTCTAAAAATACTTATACTTTGAATTAAATCATGAAATTTTTATGTGTTATCATATTCATAGTAAAAATCATTTTTCCAGAAAATAAACCTTCAATTCAAAGTTTAAGATAGTTTTTAATTATCCAACCCAAAACAGCCCCCGGTTGTACTCCGACATCGTAAAATCAGTTTTTAAGGTGTTCTTTGAAAAACCAAGTTATACCTTGTTAAGTTAACATATATTTAAGATATATTACAGGTCTTGAAGTATTTTAAAAGTTAAGTTAGAAGGATCTATTTAGTTTGCGAACAAGTTTGAAATCATTCAAACTATGTTCTAGTTTATAAACTCTTATATATATATAGCTATAAATATATGAATTGAAAAAGAGTTGAAGTAGAGTTTTTACCTCAAGTTTAAAATGTAAAGTTGCTGGAAAGGAGTAGTAAAATAAAAGTTGAGAGAGTTCTTGCAAGTGTGTTTGAAAATTGGAAGTAAAATTTGGAAAATGAATGTGTAAAAATGAGTTAGAAATGGTGCTTATTTATAGGCTTGAAAATTTGGTTTTTAGTGAAAATATCTAAGATAAGTTAAAATATATTATGTCATGAATGACATATTACACCAATAATTGAAAATTTCTATTGGTATATACCAATAGTAAATACTTCTAGAAGCTGTGTATAGTACCCTAGATATACGTATAGGATTATTGAGGAAACGGAATGAGAATTCAAATATAACTATCTTTTGTAAATATACTTATATTGTTTTATGTATAAAAGCCCTTTAAAAGTGATTAAATACATTACTTATACGATATATGTATAAACATTATAGATCATAAGTATTTATATCAAATAACGTTACGTATGGTTATCGTTTTGAAAACTTAAGTTAGTAGTTTCAAAATATACTTATAACTTATTGTTATTAATACAAAATGAGGTATTAAAACATCCTTAGATCATGTTAAATATGTATATATACATATATATACACAAACGTATAATTATCATATATAATATAGTTCGTGATATCATCGGTCAAACCAGACGGTCAAACATTGTGTAAAACTCTTTTCAAAAACATAAGTCTCAACAATTTGGATTGCTTATCATGTTGGTAAGGTTTAATTTATGTAAATATTAATCTTATAAGTGTAAAACGATCAGAAAAATCCGGGTCGTTACAGTACCCACCCGTTAAAGAAATTTCGTCCCGAAATTTGGTAGAGGTTGTCATAAATAACAATAGGAATGTTTTCATGACGAATATGAGGTATTAATAGAGTTTTATCATTATTGGAAGATATGGATAAAACGATTCGATCTTGTGAAGCACACGAGTGAAGCTATCACAAAAGAATGAAATGAGTGAATATGAAATTGTTTTAACCGATGTCGAGATTAGGATTGATTTCCAGAATTTAAGGGATTTAAAGAAAATCTTATGTAATAAGATTTGGTTCTTCGATGATTTAGAAAACAGAATCTCCTTTGATTTAATGCGATAATCTGTTTCGATTTCTTTGTCGGATATTTCACTAAAAATCCACCTCCTTCCCTTTCTTACTTCCATACCTCACATCTCTTACTCTTCCTCCTCTAATTCATACCTTAAGGTATCCTTTAAAATGCTTCATCCCGTTCTGATTTTTGTTATACTTCTAACTTTCATATCTTTCATTCTTCTCTTTCATCTACCGCTAGAAGAATCTATTCACTTTTATGATTTTCTTGGAATTATAATGTTTCTAATTCTCCCGTGTCTTTACATCGCCATACGTATTGATATACACGGTTTGTAGTTTCTGGGTGGTTATTGGGTTTGATATCTTTCCTTATATTTCGATGCTCCTGCTTCTGTTTTCCATAATCATTGTCATCCATAGTTAATACTCTCTCCTATTTGCTGTGATCTATACCCCAATTTCTATTTTGGGACTTTGTCCCTTCGTTTCTTCTTCCCGTCCTTGAGTCAAGCGATCAATAGTTCGGAATTCGTAGGTATAAAATTCGGAATGAACATAGCTAATGCTCTAAGAAAGGAATGGTAATGGCACGATTTTGATTTGTCAAATTACCAGAATATCCAGGAAAATAGAACTATCAAGATGATTTCTTCTTAATACGTTTCGGAATTGGATAGAATGTAAAAGCCGTGTAACATGGCACATGATGACGGTACTGTGAATCATCACATTCCATTAGAAACTTAACATGACTTACTGTAATATAATGAAGTTGATCAAGTTTCATTATATTATACTAATTCATGCATCAGTTCCCAACACTGCTTCAGAACATTCCTATTTTAAACTAGAAGGATTTAGAAACTAACACAGTTTCCTTTATATTGTAACGCAGATATTACAGAGAGATAAATGATTTCAGATAAGGATAGTGGTGAAATATCTTCAGAAATATTGAGGATATTTATAATGAAAGATATGATAATATCTTGGAATTTCTAATGTCGGAGGATGATGATGAAGATTGACCCGTAAGGGTTTAGATTCAGAAGCAGGGTGTTTGCTACAGAATCGTCATAGTTCTTTATGTACAAGTTTAGTCCTTGTAACTTGTTCAGAGTCTCCTTCATGGTTTGCTCAATCCGGTTTTCAGTACCAATTTTCTATCGAGCGTTCCTAACACTTCCTTCTTTTATCATCAACTTTTGGTCATTAAGACCTTCTACAACATGCTGCTTCGTCATTATTTTCAAAGTTATCGGATCTGGGTCATTGGTTATCAAACCAAGATGGTTTAAGGAGAATTGTATTTTTAGATGATTAAACGCTGATGGTAATATGATGGAATATAAAAGGTTCTCCGGTAACGATGGCGAAAGAAAAATGTATATATATATCGAGATTGTAATAAGAGTAGTCTTACTGAGATATCGAAGTGGATCTGTGACAAAATTAGTTAATTGAAAAAGGAATCGCGTGATTGTTTTTGCTAATGGATGATAAGGAATTCGATGCGGATACGTTTTAACTATAACTTCGAGTTCGAAAATGTTCAGGTGCATAACTGTATGCATAAATCTTTCTTCCGTATACGAGGTGCGGCTGGTTCAACTTCTCGATCGAGATGTTTTCAAGAATCATGAAAAGTTGTGAATGCAAATTGTAATCGTCAAGATACAAATGAGGTTTAAAATAGAATCAAGTGGCAAACTTGAAGGGTTGTTTAGTTTCATATGTAATAATCATCATTTTAACTCATTTTTAATTGTCCAAAGTTAGCAGTCCAATAGTCCGATTGTCCAATGGTTCAATAAATTCATATATGAACTAAATATATAATATTCGAATTACTTAATACGTATCGTGACCCGTGTACCGGTCTCGGTGTCGATCACAACTCAAAGTATACATATATTTTGGAATCAACTCCGACCCTGTATAGCCAACTCCCACCTTCACATATAGAGTGTCTATGGTTGTTCCGAAATATATATATAGATGGGTCAATATGATAAGTCGAAACCTTGTATACGTGTCCCGTTATTTAAAATGCGTAAAATAAATAAATATATATCATGACCCATTATACAACGTGTTGTCTCAGAATTAATCCGACGTGTTGTTGTACATGTGTCCCGACGGTATGTAAAGTACAGAAATTAAAATTGCAAGAATGTAAATTGCGATAAATTAAATATTAATCAGTTAGCTGGGAACAGTTAGCCGGAACAGTTAACGTGTAATCCTATCACAATTTTAATTAATTAATTCATCTGTTTCTAACAATTTTTATTTTGCCAATGTTTCTTCTTTATGCCACTTGTTGGATTCGGATAGGTAAAAATCCAAATATGAAATTTAAATGGAAATGGTTAATCTGGGGTGAACGGATACGTATATCGGTAATTGTAAGTAGGATAATAAATGATCGTTGAATCAGATTCGAAGAATGTACAGTGTAACTTGTTAATGTGAATTCTAAATATTCCTTGGGTACTACCCACCCGTTAAAATATTTTCATCATTAACAGTTTGTACGAAAGAAATTTTTTAATTACAATCTTTATAAAAATATATTTGCATATATATTTTCTTCGGATGTAACTATGAATTTAATGAGTCAATAAAATATTCAACTCATTTGATTTATCGTTATTACTAGATTACATAATCTCCAAAACATTAGAGATTACATAATCATCATGTCGAACGAAGAACGATACGTAAAGAAGAGGTAATCGGTGTAGAATGATATGTAGAACAAAGATCATATTCGAAGTTCAGATGATGATGTTGAGGTACGTGGTGCGGATGTGATTGTTGGTGGTGGTAATGATACGGTTGGTGTTGATGCTGATGATGCCGTTGACGTCGATGATGCTACTGGTACTGAAAATTGCGAGGTCGATGTTGTTAACGGTACTGGTTATGCTGCTGGTGCTGCTGCTGGTGTTTGTAACCTTCGCACCGTGTTCTCCAAAGCCGTCACACGAGCGCGAAGTTCGTTAATTTCTGCTAGTACACCAGGATGATTGGCGGTTGGAGTGAGCGAATGAACAAGATCCGAAATATGGGATAGGATATAATCGTGACGAGATACTCGAGAAATGAGAGAGAAAATAGTTTCTCGAACAGGTTCGCCGGTAAGTGCTTCAGGTTCGTCGCCAATGGGGCAATTCGGTGGGTGAAAGGGATCACCTTCTTCTTGTCTCCAATAATTTAGTATACTACGAACCCATCCCCAATTCATCCAGAATAGATGATGAGAAATTGGTTGATCCATTCCAGTGACGCTGCCTTCGGAGCCCGAATGGAAATCCATATCAGCGTAGCTGTCGGAGTCAGAGGAATTCGAACTGGACGCGGAGTTCATCTTGTATAGTCGGGGAAATGAATTTTTGGTTTAGAATAGATTATAGGAGTTGGGTTTGATATTCTTCAATACATAATTTACATATGTATTTATAATACTCAAAATCCCGTGAATTACGGAGAATCTTTGAAATTCGTCAGGCAATGTCTATAGCAACAGATACGCTAGGATACGAATTTTGTCTATACACTATCGATGCACTAAATGCAGTAAGACGTGTCTAGACTTAAGAATACTAAGCAGGCAATTTCTAAGGATGATAAGCAGATGATTTTTGACTAGATATGATAAGCAAAACTTTTGACATGTAGACACGGTCAAAGTCCAGACTCACTAATGCATCCTAACAACTACCAGTTAGACACACTAATGCAAGGCCTGGTTCGCTAAGACCAACGCTCTGATACCACATGAGACGACCCGACCCAATCCATAGGGACGAATACAATAACATATGATAACATTGCGAGGTACTTGACCTCTATATGATACATTTTACAAACGTTGCATTTATTCTTAAAAGGAAAACTATCATTACATCAATATTTGACATTTTCGTCTAACATTTCATAATATCCAAATGACCTAATCTGTCATTTACTTATTAATATTCTCTATTGAACTCCAATGACTCGAATGCAACGTCTTTGTATCATGGCTTAAAAGGTCCCAAGTAGTATCCTTAACATGAGCTAATGCACAGCGGAAGACTTAATTCATACCTGAGAATAACATGCTTTAAAACGTCAACAAAAAGTTGGTGAGATATATAGGTTTAATGCTAGCAGCGTTATAAATATAGACCACAAGATTTCATATATAAACATTTAATAAAAATATTCTAAGTGGTTGAGCACTTGGTAACCATACTTAACATTTAATCACGTCGCATATTCCCTTTAATATGAAATCTTACTACACTGTACCAAGTGTAGTCACGAAACGAAGTACTGTGCAACTGTTGAATACTGGTCGTCCAGTCCGGTTGGGGTTGTCAGGCCCGATAGATCTATCAACAGGATTCGCGTTTACAATACCGCTGTAAATAACAGTTACCAAGCTACAGGGAAGTATGCCAGTGGTACAACTCAACGTAGAATATATTTTTCAGTTACTTGTGTCCATAACGTAAAACATAAAATACATGTATTCTCATCCCGAAATATTTAGAGTTTAAAAGTGGGACTATATACTCACTTTTGCCTTGAAGATATATATATATATATTTTGACTTGGTCTCCGGTTGATATCACGAACCTATCCATATATAATATATCAATATATTTTCTTTTTAAACAATCGTCACATATATATACTTTTAATACTTTTAATACTTTTAATACTTTTTATAATTCCTTAGTCCGTAGTTAGCAGTCTGATGTTAGTAGTCCACAATTAGTTGCTTAATAAAATAAATAAAGACCACATCGTATTCATGTTGATCGGAATTAATCTTGACCCATGGTACCGGTGTTGTCAAATGACGTGTTGCGTACATAAAGTACCGGTGTTGTCAAATGACGTGTTGCGTACATACATGAGGTCTTATGATTAATCTTCTCGTGTTGTTTACGGGTGGTCCTGATATATATAAAATTAAATTACGAGTACATATATATATAATATCATGTTATTTAAGAAAGATGTGATTTATTTAATTTTCTCCAATTATTTTCGTGGCTAAACAAGTCTTGGATATCCGATTTTGTTTTAGTCGTAATTTCTTCGTTACAACTCCGTTTTCGTTGATTCAACTTGCCATCTCCTTGGATCGAGTCCATCTTTAAGTCTATGAACTGTAAATACCTTAGTTTGTATTCGAAATCACAGATCATAGGTCAATCTTTGATGAAACATATGAAGTTAATCATTTTTGTTACAAAAATATCATTTAATGACCATTTTTCTAAAAATACTTATACTTTGAATTAAATCATGAAATTTTTATGTGTTATCATATTCATAGTAAAAATCATTTTTCCAGAAAATAAACCTTCAATTCAAAGTTTAAGATGGTTTTTAATTATCCAACCCAAAACAGCCCCCGGTTGTACTCCGACATCGTAAAATCAGTTTTTAAGGTGTTCTTTGAAAAACCAAGTTATACCTTGTTAAGTTAACATATATTTAAGATATATTACAGGTCTTGAAGTATTTTAAAAGTTAAGTTAGAAGGATCTATTTAGTTTGCGAACAAGTTTGAAATCATTCAAACTATGTTCTAGTTTATAAACTCTTATATATATATAGCTATAAATATATGAATTGAAAAAGAGTTGAAGTAGAGTTTTTACCTCAAGTTTAAAATGTAAAGTTGCTGGAAAGGAGTAGTAAAATAAAAGTTGAGAGAGTTCTTGCAAGTGTGTGTGAAAATTGGAAGTAAAATTTGGAAAATGAATGTGTAAAAATGAGTTAGAAATGGTGCTTATTTATAGGCTTGAAAATTTGGTTTTTAGTGAAAATATCTAAGATAAGTTAAAATATATTATGTCATGAATGACATATTACACCAATAATTGAAAATTTCTATTGGTATATACCAATAGTAAATACTTCTAGAAGCTGTGTATAGTACCCTAGATATACGTATAGGATTATTGAGGAAACGGAATGAGAATTCAAATATAACTATCTTTTGTAAATATACTTATATTGTTTTATGTATAAAAGCCCTTTAAAAGTGATTAAATACATTACTTATACGATATATGTATAAACATTATAGATCATAAGTATTTATATCAAATAACGTTACGTATGGTTATCGTTTTGAAAACTTAAGTTAGTAGTTTCAAAATATACTTATAACTTATTGTTATTAATACAAAATGAGGTATTAAAACATCCTTAGATCATGTTAAATATGTATATATACATATATATACACAAACGTATAATTATCATATATAATATAGTTCGTGATATCATCGGTCAAACCAGACGGTCAAACATTGTGTAAAACTCTTTTCAAAAACATAAGTCTCAACAATTTGGATTGCTTATCATGTTGGTAAGGTTTAATTTATGTAAATATTAATCTTATAAGTGTAAAACGATCAGAAAAATCCGGGTCGTTACACTTTTATAAATGTTTGACGAAATAGACACAAGTAATCAAAATTACATTCTATGGTTGAATTTGTATACCGGATATCGCCCTTGTTGAACTTGGTAGCCTAAGAATTGGTGTTTATTATAATTGCCACCCATTGACGCGAATCCTAAAGATAGATCTATGGGCTTTGACACGCTCCAGTCGTAGAATTTGAACTGCTTTAGTGTAACATCCCGCCTTTTTCTGTTTACCTTCCATTATACTATTTTAAAGTCCGTTATATAATTATAACATCCTCCGTTAATACGCGTTTTAAAATATCTCGTTTAGGTAATTCACGCACCCGATTCAAACTCGAGGGACTAGACTTGCCAAATGACCAAAGATGTTACTAGGTCAATGAAATGTCCCGTTCTTATTGATTAAAAACGTTCCATATTAATTGATTTCGTTGCGAGGTTTTGACCTCTATATGAGACGTTTTTCAAAGACTGCATTCATTTTTAAAACAAACCATAACCTTTATTTCATAAATAAAGGTTTAAAAAAACTTTACGTAGATTATCAAATAATGATAATCTAAAATATCCTGTTTACACACGACCATTACATAATGGTTTACAATACAAATATGTTACATCGAAATCAGTTTCTTGAATGCAGTTTTTACACAATATCATACAAACATGGACTCCAAATCTTGTCCTTATTTTAGTATGCAACAGCGGAAGCTCTTAATATTCACCTGAGAATAAACATGCTTTAAACGTCAACAAAAATGTTGGTGAGTTATAGGTTTAACCTATATATATCAAATCGTAACAATAGACCACAAGATTTCATATTTCAATACACATCCCATACATAGAGATAAAAATCATTCATATGGTGAACACCTGGTAACCGACATTAACAAGATGCATATATAAGAATATCCCCATCATTCCGGGACACCCTTCGGATATGATATAAATTTCGAAGTACTAAAGCATCCGGTACTTTGGATGGGGTTTGTTAGGCCCAATAGATCTATCTTTAGGATTCGCGTCAATTAGGGTGTCTGTTCCCTAATTCTTAGATTACCAGACTTAATAAAAAGGGGCATATTCGATTTCGATATTTCAACCATAGAATGTAGTTTCACGTACTTGTGTCTATTTTGTAAATCATTTATAAAACCTACATGTATTCTCATCCCAAAAATATTAGATTTTAAAAGTGGGACTATAACTCACTTTCACAGATTTTTACTTCGTCGGGAAGTAAGACTTGGCCACTGGTTGATTCACGAACCTATAACAATATATACATATATATCAAAGTATGTTCAAAATATATTTACAACACTTTTAATATATTTTGATGTTTTAAGTTTATTAAGTCAGCTGTCCTCGTTAGTAACCTACAACTAGTTGTCCACAGTTAGATGTACAGAAATAAATCGATAAATATTATCTTGAATCAATCCACGACCCAGTGTATACGTATCTCAGTATTGATCACAACTCAAACTATATATATTTTGGAATCAACCTCAACCCTGTATAGCTAACTCCAACATTCACATATAGAGTGTCTATGGTTGTTCCGAAATATATATAGATGTGTCGACATGATAGGTCGAAACATTGTATACGTGTCTATGGTATCTCAAGATTACATAATATACAATACAAGTTGATTAAGTTATGGTTGGAATAGATTTGTTACCAATTTTCACGTAGCTAAAATGAGAAAAATTATCCAATCTTGTTTTACCCATAACTTCTTCATTTTAAATCCGTTTTGAGTGAATCAAATTGCTATGGTTTCATATTGAACTCTATTTTATGAATCTAAACAGAAAAGTATAGGTTTATTGTCGGAAAAATAAGTTACAAGTCGTTTTTGTAAAGGTAGTCATTTCAGTCGAAAGAACGACGTCTAGATGACCATTTTAGAAAACATACTTCCACTTTGAGTTTAATCATAATTTTTTTATATAGTTTCATGTTCATAATAAAAATCATTTTCTCAGAATAACAACTTTAAAATCAAAGTTTATCATAGTTTTTAATTAACTAACCCAAAACAGCCCGCGGTGTTACTACGACGGCGTAAATCCGGTTTTACGGTGTTTTTCGTGTTTCCAGGTTTTAAATCATTAAGTTAGCATATCATATAGATATAGAACATGTGTTTAGTTGATTTTAAAAGTCAAGTTAGAAGGATTAACTTTTGTTTGCGAACAAGTTTAGAATTAACTAAACTATGTTCTAGTGATTACAAGTTTAAACCTTCGAATAAGATAGCTTTATATGTATGAATCGAATGATGTTATGAACATCATTACTACCTTAAGTTCCTTGGATAAACCTACTGGAAAAGAGAAAAATGGATCTAGCTTCAATGGATCCTTGGATGGCTCGAAGTTCTTGAAGCAGAATCATGACACGAAAACAAGTTCAAGTAAGATCATCACTTGAAATAAGATTGTTATAGTTATAGAAATTGAACCAAAGTTTGAATATGATTATTACCTTGTATTAGAATGATAACCTACTGTAAGAAACAAAGATTTCTTGAGGTTGGATGATCACCTTACAAGATTGGAAGTGAGCTAGCGAACTTGAAAGTATTCTTGATTTTATGAAACTAGAACTTTTGGAATTTATGAAGAACACTTAGAACTTGAAGATAGAACTTGAGAGAGATCAATTAGATGAAGAAAATTGAAGAATGAAAGTGTTTGTAGGTGTTTTTTGTCGTTGGTGTATGGATTAGATATAAAGGATATGTAATTTTGTTTTCATGTAAATAAGTCATGAATGATTACTCATATTTTTGTAATTTTATGAGATATTTCATGCTAGTTGCCAAATGATGGTTCCCACATGTGTTAGGTGACTCACATGGGCTGCTAAGAGCTGATTATTGGAGTGTATATACCAATAGTACATACATCTAAAAGCTGTGTATTGTACGAGTACGAATACGGGTGCATACGAGTAGAATTGTTGATGAAACTGGACGAGGATGTAATTGTAAGCATTTTTGTTAAGTAGAAGTATTTTGATAAGTGTATTGAAGTCTTTAAAAAGTGTATAAATACATATTAAAACACTACATGTATATACATTTTAACTGAGTCGTTAAGTCATCGTTAGTCGTTACATGTAAGTGTTGTTTTGAAACCTTTAGGTTAACGATCTTGTTAAATGTTGTTAACCCAATGTTTATAATATCAAATGAGATTTTAAATTATTATATTATCATGATATTATCATGTATGAATATCTCTTAATATGATATATATACATTAAATATCTTTACAACGATAATCGTTACATATATGTCTCGTTTAAAAATCATTAAGTTAGTAGTCTTGTTTTTACGTATGTAGTTCATTGTTAATATACTTAATGATATGTTTACTTATCATAGTATCATGCTAACTATATATATATCCATATATATGTCATCATATAGTTTTTACAAGTTTTAACGTTCGTGAATCACCGGTCAACTTGGGTGGTCAATTGTCTATATGAGACATATTTCAATTAATCAAGTCTTAACAAGTTTGATTGCTTAACATGTTGGAAACATTTAATCATGTAAATATCAATCTCAATTAATATATATAAACATGGAAAAGTTCGGGTCACTACAGTACCTACCCGTTAAATAAATTTCGTCCCGAAATTTTAAGCTGTTGATGGTGTTGACGAATCTTCTGGAAATAGATGCGGGTATTTCTTCTTCATCTGATCTTCACGCTCCCAGGTGAACTCGGGTCCTCTACGAGCATTCCATCGAACCTTAACAATTGGTATCTTGTTTTGCTTAAGTCTTTTAACCTCACGATCCATTATTTCGACGGGTTCTTCGATGAATTGAAGTTTTTCGTTGATTTGGATTTCATCTAACGAAATAGTGAGATCTTATTTAGCAAAACATTTCTTCAAATTCGAGACGTGGAAAGTGTTATGTACAGCCGCGAGTTGTTGAGGTAACTCTAGTCGGTAAGCTACTGGTCCGACACGATCAATAATCTTGAATGGTCCAATATACCTTGGATTTAATTTCCCTCGTTTACCAAATCGAACAACGCCTTTCCAAGGTGAAACTTTAAGCATGACCATCTCTCCAATTTCAAATTCTATATATTTTCTTTTAATGTCAGCGTAGCTCTTTTGTCGACTTTGGGCGGTTTTCAACCGTTGTTGAATTTGGATGATCTTCTCGGTAGTTTCTTGTATAATCTCCGAACCCGTAATCTGTCTATCCCCCACTTCACTCCAACAAATCGGAGACCTGCACTTTCTACCATAAAGTGCTTCAAATGGCGCCATCTTAATGCTTGAATGGTAGCTGTTGTTGTAGGAAAATTCTGCTAACGGTAGATGTCGATCCCAACTGTTTTCGAAATCAATAACACATGCTCGTAGCATGTCTTCAAGCGTTTGTATTGTCCTTTCACTCTGCCCATCAGTTTGTGGATGATAGGCAGTACTCATGTCTAGACGAGTTCCTAATGCTTGCTGTAATGTCTGCCAGAATCTTGAAATAAATCTGCCATCCCTATCAGAGATAATAGAGATTGGTATTCCATGTCTGGAGATGACTTCCTTCAAATACAGTCGTGCTAACTTCTCCATCTTGTCATCTTCTCTTATTGGTAGGAAGTGTGCTGATTTGGTGAGATGATCAACTATTACCCAAATAGTATCAAAACCACTTGCAGTCCTTGGCAATTTAGTGATGAAATCCATGGTAATGTTTTCCCATTTCCATTCCGGGATTTCGGGTTGTTGAAGTAGACCTGATGGTTTCTGATTCTCAGCTTTGACCTTAGAACACGTCAAACATTCTCCTACGTATTTAGCAACATCGGCTTTCATACCCGGCCACCAAAAATGTTTCTTGAGATCCTTGTACATCTTCCCCGTTCCAGGATGTATTGAGTATCTGGTTTTATGAGCTTCTCTAAGTACCATTTCTCTCATATCTCCAAATTTTGGTACCCAAATCCTTTCAGCCCTATACCGGGTTCCGTCTTCCCGAATATTAAGATGCTTCTTCGATCCTTTGGGTATTTCATCCTTTAAATTTCCCTCTTTTAAAACTCCTTGTTGCGCCTCCTTTATTTGAGTAGTAATGTTATTATGAATCATTATATTCATAGATTTTACTCGAATGGGTTCTCTGTCCTTCCTGCTCAAGGCATCGGCTACCACATTTGCCTTCCCCGGGTGGTAACGAATCTCAAAGTCGTAATCATTCAATAATTCAATCCACCTACGCTGCCTCATATTCAGTTGTTTCTGATTAAATATGTGTTGAAGACTTTTGTGGTCGGTATATATAATACTTTTGACCCCATATAAGTAGTGCCTCCAAGTCTTTAATGCAAAAACAACCGCGCCTAATTCCAAATCATGCGTCGTATAATTTTGTTCGTGAATCTTTAATTATCTAGACGCATAAGCAATCACCTTCATTCGTTGCATTAATACACAACCGAGACCTTGCTTTGATGCATCACAATAAATCACAAAATCATCATTCCCTTCAGGCAATGACAATATAGGTGCCGTAGTTAGCTTTTTCTTCAATAACTGAAACGCTTTCTCTTGTTCATCATTCCATTCAAATTTCTTCCCTTTATGCGTTAATGCAGTCAAGGGTTTTGCTATTCTGGAAAAGTCTTGGATGAACCTTCTGTAGTAACCAGCTAGTCCTAAAAACTGGCGTATGTGTTTCGGAGTTTTCGGGGTTTCCCACTTTTCAATAGTTTCTATCTTTGCCGGATCCACCTTAATACCTTCTTTGTTCACTATGTGACCGAGGAATTGAACTTCTTCCAACCAAAATGCACACTTTGAAAACTTAGCGTACAATTCTTCCTTCCTCAATACTTCTAACACCTTTCTCAAATGTTCACCGTGTTGTTGGTCATTCTTTGAGTAAATAAGTATGTCATCAATGAAAACAATGACAAACTTGTCAAGGTATGGTCCACACACTCGGTTCATAAGGTCCATGAACACAGCTGGTGCATTAGTTAAACCAAACGGCATGACCATAAACTCGTAATGACCGTAACGTGTTCTGAAAGCGGTCTTTGGAATATCATCTTTTTTCACCCGCATTTGATGATACCCGGAACGTAAGTCAATCTTTGAATAAACAGACGAGCCTTGTAGTTGATCAAATAAGTCATCGATTCTCGGTAGTGGGTAGCGGTTCTTGATGGTAAGTTTGTTCAACTCTCGGTAGTCGATACACAACCTGAATGTACCATCTTTCTTCTTGACAAACAAAACAGGAGCTCCCCACGGTGATGTGCTTGGTCGAATGAAACCACGCTCTAAAAGTTCTTGTAATTGGCTTTGTAGTTCTTTCATCTCGCTGGGTGCGAGTCTGTAAGGAGCACGAGCTATTGGTGCAGCTCCTGGTACAAGATCTATTTGAAATTCAACGGATCGATGTGGGGGTAATCCCGGTAATTCTTTCGGAAATACATCAGGAAATTCTTTTGCGACGGGAACATCATTGATGCTCTTTTCTTCAGTTTGTACTTTCTCGACGTGTACTAGAATAGCATAGCAACCTTTTCTTATTAGTTTTTGTGCCTTCAAATTACTAATAAGATGTAGCTTCATGTTGCCCTTTTCTCCGTACACCATTAAGGTTTTTCCTTTTTCTCGTATAATGCGAATTGCATTTTTGTAACAAACGATCTCCGCTTTCACTTCTTTCAACCAGTCCATACCGATTATCACATCAAAACTCCCTAACTCTACTGGTATCAAATCAATCTTAAATGTTTCGCTAACCAGTTTAATTTCTCGATTCCGACATATATTATCTGCTGAAATTAATTTACCATTTGCTAATTCGAGTAAAAATTTACTATCCAAAGGCGTCAATGGACAACTTAATTTAGCACAAAAATCTCTACTCATATAGCTTCTATCCGCACCCGAATCAAATAAAACGTAAGCAGATTTATTGTCAATAAGAAACGTACCCGTAACAAGCTCCGGGTCTTCCTGTGCCTCTGCCGCATTAATATTGAAAACTCTTCCACGGCCTTGTCCATTCGTGTTCTCCTGGTTCGGGCAATTTCTAATAATGTGGCCCAGTTTTCCACATTTATAACAAACTACATTGGCATAACTTGCTCCGACACTACTTGCTCCGCCATTACTCGTTCCGACACCATTTGTTCCTTTCGTTCTATTAACCCCTGGTGTGTAGACCTCACACTTTGCCGCGCTATGACCATTTCTTTTACACTTGTTGCAAAATTTGGTGCAGAACCCCGAGTGATTCTTTTCACACCTTTGGCATAGCTGCTTCTGATTGTTGTTGTTGTTGCGGTTATTATTGTTGTTGGGATGATTGTTGTAGTTGCTGTTGTTGTTGTTGTTGTTGTTGTTGGGCCGTTTGTTGTAGTTGCGATTGATGTTGCGATTGTTGGGATAATTGTTGCGATTATTGTTGTAATTGCTGTTGTTGTTGTATTGGTGATTCTTATCACCGTTTTCCTCCCACTTTCTTTTAACTTGCTTCACATTGGCCTCTTCAGCAGTCTGTTCTTTAATTCTTTCTTCAATTTGGTTCACGAGTTTGTGAGCCATTCTACATGCCTGTTGTATGGAGGCGGGCTCGTGTGAACTTATATCTTCTTGGATTCTTTCCGATAATCCTTTCACAAACGCGTCGATCTTCTCTTCCTCATCTTCGAATGCTCCCGGACACAATAGGCACAATTCTGTGAATCGTCTTTCGTACGTGGTAATATCAAATCCTTGGGTTCGTAACCCTCTAAGTTCTGTCTTGGGCTTATTGACCTCGGTTCTGGGACGGTACTTCTCGTTCATCAAGTGCTTGAATGCTGACCACGGTAGTGCGTACGTATCGTATTGTCCCACTTGCTCTAGATAGGTATTCCACCATGTTAACGCAGAACCTGTGAAGGTATGCGTAGCGTACTTTACTTTGTCCTCTTCAGTACACTTACTTATGGCAAACACCGATTCGACCTTCTCGGTCCACCGTTTCAATCCGATCGGTCCTTCGGTTCCATCAAATTCCAAAGGTTTGCAGGCAGTGAATTCTTTGTAGGTGGATCCTACACGATTTCCTGTACTGCTAGATCCAAGGTTATTGTTGGTATGTAGCGCAGCCTGTACTGCGGCTATGTTTGAAGCTAGAAAAGTACGGAATTCCTCTTCATTCATATTCACGGTGTGTCGAGTAGTCGGTGCCATTTCCTTCAAAATAGTTAAATGGAACAAGTTAATCATACAGAATATTAAGAGTAGTTAATAGTATTTCGTAGCATAATATGAACTCATTTATAAAAGCTTTTTCTTCATATTAGCGTTTTATAAGTTTAAATTCGGGTAGTAACTACCCGTTAAGTTCATACTTAGTAGCTAATATACAATTCAACTACTACAATTCTATATGAAAAACTGATTATAATAATATTTCGCGTTCAAACTTTTATACAATATTTTACAAACTTACAATACCGCTTATTTTACATAAAGCATGAAATATAGCACACAATAACTTTGATACAAGATAGTTGTGAAGATAATTCTAGCTAGTACACAAGTCGTTCAGCAAAGGCAATAAAGACACGTAATTCATACGTCCAGAAACAAGTCATGCATTCTGGTTTTACTAGGACTACTTCCCATCCTTGGTCTTGTGCAACATAACCGTTATGGCCGTTGATAAGACAGCGTGTTGTAACGTCGTCAAAGGGACGAGGGTTACGTAATGTCCAACAGTCCCGTAATAATCTAAAAACCTCATTTCTTACCCCAATTACCGACTCCGTCACTTGTGGAAACGTTTTGTTTAATAGTTGTAGCCCGATGTTCTTGTTCTCACTTTGGTGAGAAGCGAACATTACTAATCCGTAAGCATAACATGCTTCTTTATGTTGCATGTTAGCCGCTTTTTCTAAATCACGAAGTCCAATATTCGGATATATTGAGTCAAAATAGTTTCTTAACCCGTTGCGTAAAATAGCATTTGGGTTCCCCGCAATATATGCGTCAAAGTAAACACATCGTAACTTATGGGTTTCCCAATGTGATATCCCCCATCTTTCAAACGAAAGTCTCTTATAAACCAAGACATTCTTGGAACGTTCTTCGAATGTCTTACAAACTGATCTCGCCTTAAATAGTTGTGCCGAGGAATTCTGGCCGACTCTAGATCAGATTTCATCAATCATGTCTCCGGGTAGGTCTCTTAAAATATTGGGTTGTCTATCCATTTTGTGTTTTTAAACTGTAAAATAGACAAGAGTTAGATTCATAAAAAAATACTTATTAATACAAGCAATTTTTACATATATCATAAAGCATAAGAACACTATATTACATATATTACACCACACGAATACAACTATCTTATTCCGACTCGCTCGTTTCTTCTTCTTCGGTTTTGGTTCGTTTTGCCAAGTTTCTAGGGATATATGATGTTCCCCTAATACGAGCCGTCGTTGTCCACATTGGTTTAGAAAAACCTGGTGGTTTAGAGGTTCCCGGGTCATTGTTACAACTTAAGGACTTCGGGGGTTGACGATACATATAAAGTTCATCGGGGTTGGAATTAGATTTCTCTATTTTTATGCCCTTTCCCTTATTATTTTCTTTTGCCTTTTTAAATTTAGTTGGGGTAATTTCTATAACATCATCGGAATTCTCGTCGGAATCCGATTCATCGGAGAATTGGTAATCCTCCCAATATTTTGCTTCCTTGGCGGAAACACCATTGACCATAATTAACCTTGGTCGGTTGGTTGAGGATTTTCTTTTACTTAACCGTTTTATTATTTCCCCCACCGGTTCTATTTCTTCATCCGGTTCTGATTCTTCTTCCGGTTCCGATTCTTCTTCCGGTTCCGACTCTTCTTCCGGTTCCTCTTCGGGAACTTGTGAATCAGTCCACGAATCATTCCAATTTACATTTGACTCTTCATTATTATTAGGTGAGTCAATGGGACTTGTTCTAGAGGTAGACATCTATCACATAATATCAAACGCGTTAAGAGATTAATATATCACATAATATTCACATGTTAAAAATATATAGTTTCCAACAAAATTTGTTAAACAATCATTTTTCAAGTAAACACGGTCGAAGTCCAGACTCACTAATGCATCCTAACAAACTTGATAAGACACACTAATGCAAAATTCTGGTTCTCTAAGACCAACGCTCGGATACCAACTGAAATGTCCCGTTCTTATTGATTAAAAACGTTCCATATTAATTGATTTCGTTGCGAGGTTTTGACCTCTATATGAGACGTTTTTCAAAGACTGCATTCATTTTTAAAACAAACCATAACCTTTATTTCATAAATAAAGGTTTAAAAAAACTTTACGTAGATTATCAAATAATGATAATCTAAAATATCCTGTTTACACACGACCATTACATAATGGTTTACAATACAAATATGTTACATCGAAATCAGTTTCTTGAATGCAGTTTTTACACAATATCATACAAACATGGACTCCAAATCTTGACCTTATTTTAGTATGCAACAGCGGAAGCTCTTAATATTCACCTGAGAATAAACATGCTTTAAACGTCAACAAAAATGTTGGTGAGTTATAGGTTTAACCTATATATATCAAATCGTAACAATAGACCACAAGATTTCATATTTCAATACACATCCCATACATAGAGATAAAAATCATTCATATGGTGAACACCTGGTAACCGACATTAACAAGATGCATATATAAGAATATCCCCATCATTCCGGGACACCCTTCGGATATGATATAAATTTTGAAGTACTAAAGCATCCGGTACTTTGGATGGGGTTTGTTAGGCCCAATAGATCTATCTTTAGGATTCGCGTCAATTAGGGTGTCTGTTCCCTAATTCTTAGATTACCAGACTTAATAAAAAGGGGCATATTCGATTTCGATATTTCAACCATAGAATGTAGTTTCACGTACTTGTGTCTATTTTGTAAATCATTTATAAAACCTGCATGTATTCTCATCCCAAAAATATTAGATTTTAAAAGTGGGACTATAACTCACTTTCACAGATTTTTACTTCGTCGGGAAGTAAGACTTGGCCACTGGTTGATTCACGAACCTATAACAATATATACATATATATCAAAGTATGTTCAAAATATATTTACAACACTTTTAATATATTTTGATGTTTTAAGTTTATTAAGTCGGCTGTCCTCGTTAGTAACCTACAACTAGTTGTCCACAGTTAGATGTACAGAAATAAATCGATAAATATTATCTTGAATCAATCCACGACCCAGTGTATACGTATCTCAGTATTGATCACAACTCAAACTATATATATTTTGGAATCAACCTCAACCCTGTATAGCTAACTCCAACATTCACATATAGAGTGTCTATGGTTGTTCCGAAATATATATAGATGTGTCGACATGATAGGTCGAAACATTGTATACGTGTCTATGGTATCTCAAGATTACATAATATACAATACAAGTTGATTAAGTTATGGTTGGAATAGATTTGTTACCAAT
Source organism: Rutidosis leptorrhynchoides (assembly GCF_046630445.1). Taxonomy (NCBI): domain Eukaryota; kingdom Viridiplantae; phylum Streptophyta; class Magnoliopsida; order Asterales; family Asteraceae; genus Rutidosis; species Rutidosis leptorrhynchoides. Next base: position 237,459,099 of record NC_092339.1, read on the forward strand.
TTTCACGTAGCTAAAATGAGAAAAATTATCCAATCTTGTTTTACCCATAACTTCTTCATTTTAAATCCGTTTTGAGTGAATCAAATTGATATGGTTTCATATTGAACTCTATTTTATGAATCTAAACAGAAAAGTATAGGTTTATAGTCGGAAAAATAAGTTACAAGTCGTTTTTGTAAAGGTAGTCATTTCAGTCGAAAGAACGACGTCTAGATGACCATTTTAGAAAACATACTTCCACTTTGAGTTTAATCATAATTTTTGGATATAGTTTCATGTTCATAATAAAAATCATTTTCTCAGAATAACAACTTTAAAATCAAAGTTTATCATAGTTTTTAATTAACTAACCCAAAACAGCCCGCGGTGTTACTACGACGGCGTAAATCCGGTTTTACGGTGTTTTTCGTGTTTCCAGGTTTTAAATCATTAAGTTAGCATATCATATAGATATAGAACATGTGTTTAGTTGATTTTAAAAGTCAAGTTAGAAGGATTAACTTTTGTTTGCGAACAAGTTTAGAATTAACTAAACTATGTTCTAGTGATTACAAGTTTAAACCTTCGAATAAGATAGCTTTATATGTATGAATCGAATGATTTTATGAACATCATTACTACCTTAAGTTCCTTGGATAAACCTACTGGAAAAGAGAAAAATGGATCTAGCTTCAATGGATCCTTGGATGGCTCGAAGTTCTTGAAGCAGAATCATGACACGAAAACAAGTTCAAGTAAGATCATCACTTGAAATAAGATTGTTATAGTTATAGAAATTGAACCAAAGTTTGAATATGATTATTACCTTGTATTAGAATGATAACCTACTGTAAGAAACAAAGATTTCTTGAGGTTGGATGATCACCTTACAAGATTGGAAGTGAGCTAGCAAACTTGAAAGTATTCTTGATTTTATGAAACTAGAACTTTTAGAATTTATGAAGAACACTTAGAACTTGAAGATAGAACTTGAGAGAGATCAATTAGATGAAGAAAATTGAAGAATGAAAGTGTTTGTAGGTGTTTTTGGTCATTGGTGTATGGATTAGATATAAAGGATATGTAATTTTGTTTTCATGTAAATAAGTCATGAATGATTACTCATATTTTTGTAATTTTATGAGATATTTCATGCTAGTTGCCAAATGATGGTTCCCACATGTGTTAGGTGACTCACATGGGCTGATAAGAGCTGATTATTGGAGTGTATATACCAATAGTACATACATCTAAAAGCTGTGTATTGTACGAGTATGAATACGGGTGCATACGAGTAGAATTGTTGATGAAACTGAACGAGGATGTAATTGTAAGCATTTTTGTTAAGTAGAAGTATTTTGATAAGTGTATTGAAGTCTTTCAAAAGTGTATAAATACATATTAAGACACTACATGTATATACATTTTAACTGAGTCGTTAAGTTATCGTTAGTCGTTACATGTAAGTGTTGTTTTGAAACCTTTAGGTTAACGATCTTGTTAAATGTTGTTAACTCAATGTTTATAATATCAAATGAGATTTTAAATTATTATATTATCATGATATTATCATGTATGAATATCTCTTAATATGATATATATACATTAAATATCTTTACAACGATAATCGTTACATATATGTCTCGTTTAAAAATCATTAAGTTAGTAGTCTTGTTTTTACGTATGTAGTTCATTGTTAATATACTTAATGATATGTTTACTTATCATAGTATCATGTTAACTATATATATATCCATATATATGTCATCATATAGTTTTTACAAGTTTTAACGTTCGTGAATCACCGGTCAACTTGGGTGGTCAATTGTCTATATGAGACATATTTCAATTAATCAAGTCTTAACAAGTTTGATTGCTTAACGTGTTGGAAACATTTAATCATGTAAATATCAATCTCAATTAATATATATAAACATGGAAAAGTTCGGGTCACTACAGTCAAATGGTCAAACCTTCATCCCTTCCACTCATTCACCTCCTCACTCTTTTACTACTTCCACTTTATTCTCTCAAACACCAAATCAAAGATTCATCATCTATTCAAGATCTAACAAGCATCAACTCAAACAAATTACATATTTGGAATCCTTGCATCTTCCTCTTCGAATCCATACCAACTTTATTACATTTGAGTCAAGACTAGCATTCGTCCTTGCACACGTTACTTTGTGAAGTACAATTTACTATTCATGGAACCAAGGTGAGATCATAGTCCCACCTTTTCAACAACTTTTACTTTTAAACTATGGGATGAGAAACATATACGTATCATACTTTTATGCTTTGAACACAAGTACGAAAACAAACATTCCACAACGAGTTAGAACAAAAAGCCTCAATTCAATTATCATTAGTTACACTTGCAGGGTGTAAACGTGAACTTATGTTATGTGATCACATTGGGCTTGACGATCCCTCATTCGGACGGTTTGCTACCGTTAGCGGATGAAATATATTTTTGAGTATAGTGTATGTTCTAACACTACGTAACAGGGTACAAAACAGTTAAGTCTTGATAATTGGGTGCTCGTGAACATACTTTTGGAATACAAACGATTTGGATAATCAACTATATTAAATCTTGTGGTTCAAAAATGTAACGACCCGAATTTTTCCGCTAATATATTGAAGATTAATATTTACATAATTAAATTTTCCAACATGTTAAGCAATCAAACTTGTCAAGATATATATATTTGGAATGGATTTTATGCAAATGTTTGACCACCCAGTCTGTATGACAATTCACGAACATCATAATTTGAAATAATTATATAATGATGTATATATGGATATATGGATATATATACTTATGATTTGTTAAAATGATATTTAAGTATCTCATTATATATAATAACAATTGGTTATATACATAAAATGAGATTACTAACTTAAAGACTTCAAGACTATATACATATATATAACTATTAACGTTGTAATAACTTCTAAATTAAAATGTATGTATATGTATTGTATTAATATGTATTAATACACTTTTGAAAGACTTAATAATATATATCAATATATTTATACTCAATAAAGATAGCTATATTCATTTTCTCATCAATTTTATCAAGAATCCTATTCGTATTCATACGGTATTTATACCCGTATAATACCCAGCTTCTATACGTATTTACTATGGGTATATACATACCAAATCATTGATCTTAGCAGCCCTCAATCAGTTGTGAGACATGTATCAACATGATATAGACTTGTGGGAACCACAGCTTGGAAACTAGTATGACTAAATGCATAAAATTACAAACTATGGAGCCATGTTGTTGTCCCCATTTTGATGCCAACATGTAGGATAAATAACCATCCATTTCATTCCAATTAACTACATCATTTTACTCTATAATCACATACTCAAACACTCTCTCAAACCTCCATTCAATTCAGCAAGTATTGGTCTAATAATCCAAGTTATAATCATCATAACAAAGCTTGATCAAGAACACTTCAAGAATTCCAAGCCATCAAGGGTATCTTTTGAACTCAAGATATTCTCCTAATTTCTCCAGCAACTTTACTCATTTTATTTGAGGTAGTAACCTTATTCATAATCTTATTCGATTCGTATTCATATAGCTATCTTATTTTGAGTTATAACTAATAACAACAAGAACATAGTTTAGATTATTTCTAAACTTGTTTGCAAATAAACTTAATCCTTGTAACTTGACTTTTAAAACACTTCAACACATGTATTATGATAGTATGTCAAGCTAACATAAGGATATAAAACTTGTAAACACGAAGAACACCTTAAAATCAAATATATGCCGTCTTAGTCGAACGGGGGCTGTTTTGGGTTTAATTTTAAAAACCTATCTTAAACTTTGAATTAAAATATTTTCTTTGGTGAAAAATCTTATTTTATATGGATATGAAATATATCCAAAATTCATGGTTAAACTCTAAGTGGAAGTATGTTTTTCAAAAGGGTCATCAAGATGTCGTTCTTACGACGGATATGACTATCTTCTCTTATTTGTCACCTAAGCTATATTTTCAATTATAAACCTATACTTTTTCTATTAATATTAATAATTTTGAGTTCGATACGAAACTATGGCAACTCGAATCACTCAAAATGGATTTGTAACGAAGAAATTATGGGTAAAACAAAATTGGATATTTTTCTTAATTTTTAGCTACGGACATGATTTATAAAAATGGATGCTAACCTTATCCTAGATAACTTACCTTGTATCCTATATGTATTTATACATGTCTTGTTCCCGAACTTATGGAAATACAATTTATAATAGTCGTGATTAAGTTCTACGACAATATATTATAGTCTTAATAAAGATCGTAAGGCACCATATATATATATATATATATATATATATATATATATATATATATATATATATATATATATATATATATATATATATATATATATATATATATATGACTTGATCACAGTGGATTCGTATACAAAGTTTTTACATATCATTTTGACTTCTTCTATATATTTTATTGGAACGAACTATTAGACACCATTGGCAGTAATCTCGAGTTAGCTGTGGGTCGAAGTGGATTGCAAAATATTATATACTTTGAGTTGTGATCGAGCCTGAGACATGCATACAATGGGTCGCGGATTGCTCAGACAATATACATATTATGTGTCTTATTATATTAAGACAACATATTATAGTGTTAGTGAATTCTAACACAATATACGCATTTATATATATATATATATATATATATATATATATATATATATATATATATATATATATATATATATATATATATATATATATATATATATATATATATATATATATATATACTGATGGACTATTGGACTATTGGACTATGAACGTTGGACTACTAACAATGGACAATTAAAATTATCACAAGTATCATAAGTATGTAATATTAATTATATATATATCTTGACACAAGAATATTATTATTAGGTTCGTGAATTTGTCAAAAGTCCAAGTCTTATCACCATCTATTCGGAAATCATCACAAGTGAGTTATAGTCCCATTTTTACTATCTAAATTATTTTGGGATGAGAATACATGCAAAATTTATAAATGTTTTACAAAATAAGCACAAGTTCATGGAACTACATTCTACGATTGATTTGTTATACCGGATATCTGTACTTATTATTATTATGCTTGGTAACCTAAGAATTAGTGAAAAACACTAATTGACACGAATCCTAAAGGTAGATCTACGGGCATCAACCACCCCCATTTTCGAATAGTGGAAATGCTTTAGTACTTCGAAGGGTTATTGTCATACATTTGAATAGTGGAATGTATGATGCCAGATATCTTAAGCGCTCTATGTTAAGGTCGGTTACCAGGCGACTCATCGTATGGATGATTTTTGCAGTTGTAATGATCCTGCGCATTTAATTAAATGAAATCTTGTGGCTTATTAAATGTTATGATTATTATATAGAAATTAAACCTATAACTCACCAACATTTTTGTTGACGTTTTAAGCATGTTTATTCTCAGGTGAATATTAAAAATGCTTTCGCTGTCGTATGCCAACCCAAGGTCAAGATTTGGAGTCGGCATAATTGTTTATATTGTTTAAACTTGCATTCGGAGTATTTGTTGTAATATATTTGATCATATTGTAATGGGTTGTGTAAAAACTTATTTATTTGAGGAGATTGTCTTTGATAGAAAATCTAAATTATGTCATTAAGACCTTTATTCAATAATAAAGGTTATAGTGGTTTTGTTTTAAAAACGAATGCAAGATTTGAAAAAAACGTCTCATATAGAGGTCAAAACCTCGCAAAGAAACCAATTAATATGAAACGTTTATAATTAACATGAACGGGGCATTTCAGTTGGTATCCGAGCGTTGGTCTTAGAGAATCAGAAAATTTTTCATTAGTGTGTCTAACTGATTTTTGATGCATTAGTGAGTCTGGACTTCGACCGTAATTATTATAAAAATGATTCCTTAATATAATTGTTGGAAACATAAGATTATTACCATATAAATATTATAAGATATATCATTCTCTTAACGTGCCTGCTATTATGTGATAGATTACTTCATCCGATCATATAAGCATCTCTGGTAATTCAGATTTCATTTACTTATCAAGTGATTCGAAGGCTGAGTCAAAGCATACGACTTATGAACCAACGAAAAGGTTAACTTTTGGTGCTACCATTAAAGTGGAAAATTGTTGGGAAAATTGGGAAGATTCACAATTGCCAGTAGAGGTTCCAGAAGAGGATCCAGAAGAAGATCCTGAAGAGGAACCCGAAGAAGAGGATCCTGAAGAAGTTGTGGAAATTACCGAACCACAACGTGATTTGGGAAAATCTTTGGCTGTTATACCCGATCCCAAACCCGATGAACCTATTATGACCCAAAATGTTTGTGATCATCCACCTGAACCACCTAAGAGACCAGTTTATAAAATGACCGCTCGTATAACGACTGTTGGTTTTGCTCCCAAACAATTAGCCGAAAGAACCAATTGGGAGAAATTGGAAAAAGAACTATCCAAACGAAAATCCAAACGTTTGGCCGAAAAAGAAACAATGTCAAAATCTAAGAAATTTCTCCGTTCTTGAACCATCGGCAGCTATCCTGTATTCCATGCATTGTATAATATGTATTATATTGTGTGTTTAAGTTTGTAAGAAAATTCGTAATGTAATTTTCCTTATGATTATATAATAATAAGAATAAGCATGGAAGGTTTATTATTATTATTATTATTACAACTTATTATTACGTAGTAACGTAATAACTTACCATAGTTTTTCATATTAGAATTTTAGTAGTTAATTTGTGTGTTAGCTGCTAAGTATGAACATTATTATAGTTATAAAATGCTAATATGAAGAAAAAGGCTTTTATAATAATAAGTTCATATTAAGCTACAAAATACTTTTTGGGTACTTCTAAAATTCTATATGATTAACTCAGTCGGCTATTTTTGAAGGAAATGGCTCCTCCGGCTACTAGAGAACAACAATTGAACACAAAAGAACTTCAAGCTTTCGCTGCAAATATTGCTGCAGTGGTGAATGCAATGAACAACAATAACCAATCGGGTTCCAGCAGTGGAGGAAACAATGGCAACCGGGTAGGATGTTCCTACAAAGTATTTATGGCCTGTAAACCCAATGAGTTTGAAGGAACTGAAGGACCCGTTGGACTAAAGCGGTGGATAGAGAAGGTTGAAGCCGTGTTCGCAATCAGCAACTGCGCAGAAGAGGATAAAGTTAAGTATGCCACACATAATTTCAGGGGTACTACTTTGTCATGGTGGAATACCTACCTGGATTACGTAGGATAGAATACCGCCTACGCACTTCCATGGTCCGCTTTCAAGCACATGATGACGGAAGAGTACCGTCCTAGAACCGAAATCAACAAGCTCAAGGTAGAGCTTAAAGCACTGACAACCCAAGGGTTAGATGTCAGTACCTACGAGCGATGTTTCAATGAACTGGCTTTAATGTGTCCTGGAGCATTTGAGGACGAAGAAGCAAAAATTGAAGTATTCATAAAAGGGTTGCCGGAACGAATCCAAGAGCATGTAGGTGCTAACGACCCTGCAATAATGCAGAAAGCGAGCCGTATAGCCCACAAATTGATAGGCCAAATTACAGGAAGGATAAAGAAAGAAGCGGCCGAGGAGGCCATAATGAAACATGGAAAAATAAAGTGGGAGGAAAGCAGTGATCAGGGTCACCAGTACAACAACAACAATCAAAATAACAACTACAACAACAATCGCAACCACCCCAACAACAACAATAATCGCAACAACAACCGCAACAATAAGCGCAACAACCATCCCAATAATAATGACAACAACAACAATCTCAATCACAACAATAACAACAACAAACGAATCAACAACAATAACCCTAACAACAACAACAACAACAACAACAACAACAACAACAACGACAACGAAAACAACAACAACAATGACAATAAAAGGCAAAGAACTATATGTCCCAGGTGTGATACGTTTCATTCGGAATGGTTTTGTAGAGAATTATGTACCAAGTATAATAGGAATGGCCATATTGTGGCAAAGTGTGAAGTCTACGGACCAAATAGAAACAAAGGAGTAAATAATGTCGGAACAAATAATAATGGCGTTGTTTGCTATGGATGTGGAAAACCGGGCCATACCATAAACCAGTGCAGGAATGGAAATAGGCAAGGCCATGGGAGAGCCTTCAACATTAATGGGGAGAAAGCACAGGAAGACCCGAAGCTTGTTACGGGTACGTTTCTTATCAACAATACACCTGCTTATGTTTTATTTGATTCGGGTGCCGATAGAAGTTATATGAGTAGAGAATTTTGTGCCAAATTAAATTGCCCTTTAACGCCTTTGGATAAAAAGTGTATAGTTGAAGTAGCAAACAGTAAACTAATTAAGGTTGATAAAATTTGCCGAAATCTAAAAATTAGTTTAGTTACCAAAACGTTTGCAATTGATTTAATACCGGTGGAATTGGGAAGCTTCAACGTAATTATTGGAATGGACTGGATGTCCAAGGTGAAAGCCGAAGTTGTTTGTCATGAGAAGGCGATTCGCATTCCCAGAAAAAACGGGTTACCCTTAATGGTGTACAGAGAAAAAGGTAATGCCAAATTAAATCTTATTAGTAGTTTGAAGGCGCACAAACTAATAAGAAAAGGTTGCTATGCTGTACTAGCACACGTCGAGAAGGTTGAAAAACAAGAAAAGAAAATCGATGACGTTCCCGTTGCAAGAGAATTTCCTGAGGTGTTTCCGGACGAATTACCGGGACTACCTCCACACCGATCCATTAAATTCTAAATAGATCTTGTACCAGGAGCCGCACCAATAGCTCGTGCTCCATATAGACTTGCGCCCACCGAAATGAAAGAATTACAAAGTCAGCTACAAGAATTATTAGTACGTGGTTTTATCCGACCGAGTACGTCACCATGGGGAGCTCCAATTTTTTTCGTTAAAAAGAAAGATGGGTCTTTTCGCATGTGTATCGATTATCGTAAGCTGAACAAAGTAACCATCAAAAACCGATACCCTTTACCCCGAATCGACGATCTATTTGATCAACTCCAAGGTTCGAGTGTATACTCCAAAATTGACTTAAGGTCGGGTTATCATCAACTGAGGGTTAAAGAAGCCGATATACTGAAAACAGCCTTTAGAACTCGTTATGGCCACTACGAATTCATGGTTATGCCATTCGGTTTAACCAATGCACCCGCGGTTTTGATGGACCTCATGCACCGAGTATGTAGTCCATATTTAGATAAGTTTGTTATTGTCTTTATTGATGACATTCTGATCTATTCGAAGAATAACTAAGAACACGAACAACACTTGAGACTTGTATTAGAGTTGTTAAGAAAAGAACAACTTTATGCAAAATTCTCTAAGTGCGCTTTTTGTTTAAATGAAGTACAATTTCTTGGCCACGTAGTCAGTAGTAATGGAATCAAAGTTGATCCCGCCAAGATCGAAGCCATTAAAAATTGGGAAACCCCGAAAACTCCAACGCAAATACGTCAATTTTTGGGTTTAGCTGGTTATTATAGGAGATTTATTCAAGATTTCTCCCGAGTAGCCAAACCTTTAACTGCCTTGACACACAAGGGGAAAAAGTATGAATGGACTTCCGAACAAGAGGGTGCCTTCCAATTGTTGAAAAAAAAGTTGACTACGGCACCTATGTTATTGTTAACTGACGGAATGGAAGATTTTGTTATCTACTGCGACGCATCAAGAATGGGTTTTAGGTGTGTTCTTATGCAACGGACAGAAGGTGATTGCATATGATTCTCGACACCTCAAAATTCATGAACAAAACTACACCACACACGATCTGGAATTGGGCGCCGTTGTTTTTGCATTAAAGATGTGTAGACATTATCTATATGGGGTCAAGTTTATTGTATACACCGACCACAAAAGTCTCCAACATATTTTAAATCAAAAGCAACTAAATATGAGGCAGCGTAGGTGGGTTGAGCTGTTAAATGATTATGATTGTGAAATCCGTTACCACCCGGAGAAAGCGAATGTGGTAGCCGATGCCTTGAGTTGAAAGGAAAGAGAACCTATTCGAGTAAAGGCTATGAACATGATTATTCATACTAATCTTACTACTCGAATAAAAGAGGCACAACAGGAGGTTTTGAAGGAAGGAATTTTTGGAAAGGAAATACCCAAAAGATTAGAAAAATAGCTTAATATTCGGGAAGACAAAACCAGGTATTTAGCTGAAAGAATTTGGGTACTAAAGAATGGGGATTTGAGGAAAGTGGTACTAGATGAAGCACATAAATCCAGATATTCAATACATCCCGGAGCGGGGAAAATGTACCAAGACCTCAAGAGAAACTTTTGGTGGCCAGGAATGAAGGCCGATATAGCCACATATGTAGGAGCATGTTTGACTTGTTCTAAAGTCAAAGCTGAACATCAGAAACCATCGGGTCTACTAAAATAACCTAAAATCCTAGAATGGAAATGAGAAAACATTACCATGGATTTCATTGCTAAGTTGCCGAGAACCGCAGGTGGTTATGATATGATTTGGGTAATAGTCAATCGTCTTACTAAGTCAGCACATTTTCTGCCAATAAAAGAAGAGGATGGTATAGAGAAATTAGCACGATTATACCTGAAAGAAGTTGTTTCTAGACATGGTATACCAATCTCTATTATCTCTGATCGTGATAGAAGATTTACTTCCAGATTCTGACAGGCATTACACGAAGCGTTGGGAACTCGTCTAGATTTAAGTACTGCCTATCATCCACAAACTGATGGGCAGAGTGAAAGGATGATTCAGACACTCGAAGACATGCTACGAGCATGTGTTATTGATTTTGGAAGCAGTTGGGATCGACATCTACCGTTAGCCGAGTTTTCCTACAACAACAGCTATCATTCTAGCATTGAGGCGGCACCATTCGAGGCACTTTATGGGAGGAAGTGCAGGTCTCTGATTTGTTGGAGTGATGTGGGTGAAAAACCGATTACGGGTCCAGAAATTATCCAGGAAACTACCGACAAGGTCATTCAGATTCAGCAACGATTGAAAACAACCCGGAGTCGGCAAAAGAGCTACGCGGATGTTAGAAGGAAACCTTTAGAGTTTGAGGAGGGTGATATGGTTATGCTTAAGGTATCACCTTGGAAAGGAGTTATTCATTTTGGAAAGCGAGGGAAATTGAGCCCAAGATACATTGGGCCATTCAAGATCGAAAAACGCATTGGGCCGGTGGCCTATCGACTTGAACTACCTCCACAATTAGAAAAGATTCACAATACCTTTCATGTTTCGAACCTGAAGAAATGCCTAGCTACCGAAGATCTCATTATCCCTTTAGACGAAATTCAGATTGATGAGAAACTAAATTTCGTCGAAGAACCCGACGAAATTATGGATCGTGAGGTCAAACGACTCAAACAAAATAAGATACCAATCGTTAAGGTTTGGTGGAATGCTCGTAGAGGACCTGAATTTACTTGGGAATGAGAAGACCAAATGAATCTGAAGTACCTACATTTGTTTTCCGATATCGCACGTTAACTTGGTACTATTCTAAATTTCGGGACGAAATTTAATTTAATGGGTGTGTAATGTAACGACCCGGATTTTTCCGCTAATATATTGAAGATTAATATTTACATAATTAAATGTTTCCAACATGTTAAGCAATCAAACTTGTCAAGATATATATATTTGGAATGGATTTTATGCAAATGTTTGACTACCCAGTCTGTTTGACGATTCACGAACATCATAATTTGAAATAATTATATAATGATGTATATATGGATATATATATATATATATATACTTATGATTTGTTAAAATGATATTTAAGTATCTCATTATATATAATAACAATTGGTTATATACATAAAATGAGATTACTAACTTAAAGACTTCAAGACTATATACATATATATAACGATTAATGTTGTAATAACTTCTAAATTAAAATGTATGTATATGTATTGTATTAATATGTAATAATACAGTTTTGAAAGACTTAATAATATATATCAATATATTTATTCTCAATAAAGATAGCTATACTTATTTTCTCATTCAATTTTATCAAGAATCCTATTCGTATTACCACGGTATTTATACCCATATAATACCCAGCTTCTATACGTATTTACTATGGGTATATACATACCAAATCATTGATCTTAGCAGCCCTCAATCAGTTGTGAGACATGTATCAACATGATGTAGACTTGTGGGAACCATGGCTTGGAAACTAGTATGACTAAATGCATAAAATTACAAACCATGGAGCCATGTTGTTGTCCCCATTTTGATGCCAACATGTAGGATAAATAACCATCCATTTCATTCCAATTAACTACATAATTTTACTCTATAAACACATACTCAAACATTCTCTCAAACCTCCATTCAATTCAGCAAGTATTGGTCTCATAATCCAAGTTATAATCATCATAACAAAGCTTGATCAAGAACACTTCAAGAATTTCAAGCCATCAAAGGTATCTTTTGAACTCAAGATATTCTCCTTATTTCTCCAGCAACTTTACTCATTTGATTTGAGGTAGTAACCTTATTCATAATCTTATTCGATTCGTATTCATATAGCTATCTTATTTTGAGTTATAACTAATAACAACAACAACATAGTTTAGATTATTTCTAAACTTGTTTGAAAATAAACTTAATCCTTCTAAATTGACTTTTAAAACACTTCAACACATGTATTATGACAGTATGTCAAGCTAACATAAGGATATAAAACTTGTAAACATGAAGAACACCTTAAAATCGAATATACGCCGTATTAGTCGAACGGGGGCTGTTTTGGGTTTAATTTTAAAAACCTATCTTAAACTTTGAATTAAAAGATTTCCTTTGGTGAAAAATTTTATTTTATATGGATATGAAAGATATCCAAAATCTATGGTTAAACTCTAAGTGGAAGTATGTTTTTCAAAAGGGTCATCAAGATGTCGTACTTACGACGGATATGACTATCTTCTCTTATTTGACACCTAAGCTATATTTTCAACTATAAAACTATAATTTTTCTGTTAAGATTAATAATTTTCAGTTCAATACGAAACCATGGCAACTCGAATCACTCAAAACGGATTTGTAACGAAGAAATTATGGGTAAAACAAAATTGGATATTTTTCTTAATTTTTAGCTACGGACATGATTTATAAAAATGGATGCTAACCTTATCCTAGCTAACTTACCTTGTATCCTACATGTATTTATACATGTCTTGTTCCCGAACTTATGGAAATACAATTTATAATAGTCGTGATTAAGTTCTACGACAATATATTATAGTCTTAATAAAGATCGTAAGGCACCATATATATATATGACTTGATCACCGTAGATTCGTATACAAAGTTTTGACATATCATTTTGACTTCTTCTATATATATTATTGGAACGAACTATTAGCCACCATTGGCAGTAATCTCGAGTTAGCTGTGGGTCGAAGTGGATTCCAAAATATTATATACTTTGAGTTGTGATCGAGCCTGAGACATGTATACAATGAGTCGCGGATTGCTTCAGACAATATACATATTATGTGTCTTATTATATTAAGACAATATATTATAGTGTTAGTGAGTTCTAACACAATATACGCATTTATATATATATATATATATATATATATATATATATATATATATATATATATATATATATATATATATATATATATATATATATATATATATATACTGATGGACTATTGGACTATTGGACTACGAACGTTGGACTACTAACAATGGACAATTAAAATTATCACATGTATCATAAGTATGTAATATTAATTATATATATATATCTTGACACAAGAATATTATTATTAGGTTCGTGAATTTGTCAAAAGGCCAAGTCTTATCACCATCTATTCGGAAATCATCACAAGTGAGTTATAGTCCCATTTTTACTATCTAAATTATTTTGGGATGAGAATACATGCAAAATTTATAAATGTTTTACAAAATAAGCACAAGTTCATGGAACTACATTCTACGATTGATTTGTTATACCGGATATCTGTACTTATTATTATTATGCTTGGTAACCTAAGAATTAGTGAAAAACACTAATTAACACGAATCCTAAAGGTAGATCTACGGGCACCAACCACCCCCATTTTCGAATAGTGGAAATGCTTTAGTACTTCGAAGGGTTATTGTCATACATTTGAATAGTGGAATGTATGATGCCAGATATCTTAAGTGCTCTATGTTAAGGTCGGTTACCAGGCGACTCATCATATGAATGATTTTTGCAGTTGTAATGATCTTGCGCATTTAATTAAATGAAATCTTGTGGCTTATTAAATGTTATGATTATTATATAGAAATTAAACCTATGACTCTCCAACATTTTTGTTGACGTTTTAAGTATGTTTATTCTCAGGTGAATATTAAAAACACTTCCGCTGTCGTATGCCAACCCAAGGTCAAGATTTGGAGTCGGCATAATTGTTTATATTGTTTAAACTACCATTCGGAGTATTTGTTGTAATATATTTGATCATATTGTAATGGGTTGTGTAAAAACTTATTTATTCAATAATAAAGGTTATGGTGGTTTTTTTTATAAAAACGAATGCAAGATTTGAAAAAACATCTCATATAGAGGTCAAAACCTCGCAAAGAAACCAATTAATATGAAACGTTTATAATTAATATGAATGGGGCATTTCAAAAAACAACGTTACTAATACAACTATGATTTCACGAACGTTTTTCGTTGACAGTTTTCTATATGTTTTCTCAGGTCCTTGAACGCTAGGTGATACATACTTCCGCACATTATTTTTGATAATTGCTTGGATGTCGAGTATACATGCATACATGGAGCGTCTTTTGACTTAAGTTAATTTGTGTCGCATAGGTTTCAATTGTACTTAAAACGTTGTAACATGTTTGGTCATCGAACTACTTTATAAACTTTGAAACATCTTTATAATTGAAATGAATGCGACATATTTTGTGATGACCCGAGAATTTCTGACTAAATTTAAACTTAATCTTACTATGATTTCGACACGATTAGCAAAGTCTGTAACGTTGAAGTCTCAAAAACCGTGAACTGTGTTTATGTATTCATTTTACCTTTGACTACTCCCGATGATTCATGAACAATTGGATATAAATAAATATGTATATTTATATAAATATATGTATATTTAATGATTTGAAATTATAAAATAAACATTAGAATTAATTATGTAAAATATGTTACGAAATAATTAAGTGTAAATTTAAAATGAATCCATATATAAATATATATGATTTCTATGTATAATAATTATTTTGTGTATTGTATTATATATATAAAATTTATAAATAATAAATATTCAATAAAAAGTTATCATGTAATATATGATTATTAAAAGTTACATATTTAATAATATATAGTTGTTATATTAATATTATTACTTTCATTATCATTATTATTATTATAGATATTAGAAAACAACACAATTTATTATCATTATAAATATTATTATAAATTTTTATGAGTATTATTGTTAATAATATAATCATTATTATTATTATTATTATTATTATTATTATTATTATTATTATTATTATTATTATTATTATTATTATTATTATTATTATTCCTATATACTAATTATCACCCCATTTTTGGTCGTTTTGGCCCATTTACACTATCCAAACGACATCCCCTTCCCCATATCAAAAAAACCCCATCTTATCACCCTCCCCGCATTTTCTACATCCTTCCTTCTTCCATTCCCAAATCTACCAACTGATATCATCTGCATCCAACCATCTTATTTGTCCCTCATCCCTCTTCATCCTTATTAATAACTCCTTCACCACCACCACCAACACCACCTACCGCTATCACCGCCGCCAACACCGACCATTGTCACCCGAGATTTGGTCTTTTTGTTCCAAAAACTTCAAATACGACATTCTCTTCTTCCTTAAAAGGGTTTCACAGCTGACTAAAACCAAATAAAAAAATAGGGTTTACATTGCCTCTATGCTTTGGGCGATTTGGGTGACTATTCGGGCGATTCCTCTTCTTTCTGATTTCTACTCACTGATTCCTTGGAATCGTGTATAGATGCTTCTGAATTCTACCCTTTTACTCTGATTTCTTCTAATCGATTAGAAATACAGTCAACTGTTCGTTCCGTGTCGTACAAACCAGCTGATTCGTTTGAATCTAGCCAAGTTGCTGGTCACTTATTGATAAGGCTAAAAAGGAACATATATTTCATAGCAATATCCCTCCTAAATAATAGGTTTTCATATGTAATTGTATTATATTTTCATTGTAATTGTTTAAATAAATAAGTGCGAAGACAAAAGGCGAAAACGAAGATTTGAAGACACAAACGTCCAAAAAGCTCAAATGTTCAAGATACAATTCAAAAGGTTCAATTTATTGATGAAAAACGTCTAAAAATGACAAGAGTACAAGTTACAAAACGCAAAGTACAAGATATTAAATTGTACGCAAGGACGTTCGAAAATCCGGAACCGGGACATGAGTCAACTATCAACGCCCGACGCAACGGACCAAAAATTACAAGTCAACTATGCACAACAATATAATATAATATTTAAATAATTATATAAATTATTTATATATTATATATATTTAAAAATTATGTCGACAAGCTATGAGACAAATGATCCTGAGCTGGATTTTCAAACTCCGCGACTCGCGGAGTTTGAAGGCTAAAAACTCCACGACTCGCGGAGCTGTCAGAAATCAAAACTCCTATAAAAGGTCACGAATTCTGCGAGTAAAAATAACATAATAATAATAATACTCCCTAGTATAATATAAATAAATAATATATATATATATATATATATATATATATATATATATATATATATATATATATATATATATATATATATATATATATATATATATATATATATATATATATATATATATATATATATATATATAATATAGATTAGTGTTATATTAGATTAGTTCGGGTTATGTAAAGATTATTTTACGGGTTTTTTAAGTCGAAATTCTGTCCGTGTAACACTACGCGATAAATACTCAATGTAAGTTATGTTCTCCTTTTTAAATTAATGTCTCGTACTTAAGTTATTATTATGCTTATTTGAGCCAAAGTAATCATGATGTTGGATGATAATGCTAAAAACGAACATATATTTCATAGCATTATTCCTCAAGAAAGACAAGCTTTTAGTTGCAATTGTTCTATTTACAAGTGATAATCGTTTAAATAATAAAAGGTGAAGACAAAAGACAGATTCAACGAATTGAAGACGCAAACGACCAAAATGCTCAAAAGTACAAAAGACAATCAAAAAGGTTCCAATTATTGATAAGAAACGTCTCGAAATCACAAGAGTACAAGATTCAAAACGCAAAGTACAAAATATAAAATTGTACGCAAGGACGTTCGAAAATTCGGAACCGGGACCAGAGTCAACTCTTAACGCTCGACGCAGTGGACTAAAAATTACAAGTTAACTATGTATATAAATATAATATAATATATAATTAATTATATTAATTATATATATATTATATTTATATATAAAAAACCGTCGGCAGAGAAAACTCCAAGGACTGAGCTGTAAATACTATCTCCGCGACTCGCGGAGTTTGAAGGGGATTTTGCCGCGAGTCGCGGAGCCCCAAAATTCAACTCTGGCTATAAAGCAAACCGAATTCTGATCAAATTTCATATCTTATTTCTCTCATCTCTCAATATATACGATATATATATATATATAATTTATATTTTAATTTTAATTTTAATTATAATTCTAATAATAAGGGTATGTTAGCGAATGTTGTAAGGGTGTAATTCGAAATTCTGTCCGTGTAACGCTACGCTATTTTTAATCATTGTAAGTTATGTTCAACCTTTTTACATTAATGTCTCGTAGCTAAGTTATTATTATGCTTATTTAAAACGAAGTAATCATGATGTTGGGCTAATTACTAAAATTGGGTAATTGGGCTTTGTACCATAATTGGGGTTTGGACAAAAGAACGACACTTGTGGAAACTAGACTATGGGCTATTAATGGGCTTTATATTTGTTTAACTAAATGAAAGTTTGTTAATGTTAATATAAAGATTTACAATTGGGCGTCCCTATAGATTACCATATACACTCGATCGGACACGATGGGCGGGGTATTTATATGTACGAATAATCGTTCATTTAACCGGACACGGGAATGGATTAATAGCCACTAGAATAATTAAAACAGGGGTGAAATTACATTCAAGGGTAATTGGTGTAATTGTTAACAAAGTAGTAAAACCTTGGTTTACACGCAGTCGATAACCTGGTGTATTTATTAAACAAAGTATTAAAACCTTGTTACAATTCGAATCCCCAATTAGTTGGAATATTTAACTTCGGGTATAATAATAATTTGACAAGGACACTTGCAATTTATATTTATGACTGATGGACTGTTATGGACAAAAACCAGACGGACATATTGAATAATCCAGGACAAAGGACAATTAACCCATGGGCATAAAACTAAAATCAACACGTCAAACATCATGATTACGGAAGTTTAAATAAGCATAATTCTTTTATTTCATATTTAATTTCCTTTATTTTATATTTAATTGCACTTCTAATTATCGCACTCTTATTTATTGTTATTTAATCGCACTTTTAATTATCGTACTTTTTAATTATCGCAAGTTTATTTTATCGCACTTTTATTATTCGCAATTTCATTATCGTTATTTACTTTACGCTTTAATTTAAGTCTTGTATTTATTTTATATTTTACATTAGGTTTTAACTGCGACTAAAATCTTAAAATCGACAAACCGGTCATTAAACGGTAAAAACCCCCCGGTATAATAATAATATTACTTATATATATATTTGTATTTTTTATAAAAGTAAACTAATATAGCGTTGAGCTTTGTTTAAAGATTTCCCTGTGGAACGAACCGGACTTACTAAAAACTACACTACTGTACGATTAGGTACACTGCCTATAAGTGTTGTAGCAAGGTTTAAGTATATCCATTCTATAAATAAATAAATATCTTGTGTAAAATTGTATCGTATTTAATAGTATTTTCCTAGTAAAATAATAACTATTTTATATACACCTCGTACGACATCAAGTATTTTTGGCGCCGCTGCCGGGGAGCACTCTTAAAAGCCGGAAGCGCAACGCTAATAAAAAAAAAAAAAGATTTTTAGTTACTTTTATTAAAAGTCGTTTTTGTAAAAATACGTTTTAAAAATTCGAAAATATAAAAAGAAAAACAAAAATATAAATATTTTTAAGATTTTGTTAAATATTTAAGTTTTATAAGTTTCTTTATCTTTATTTTAGTTTATAATAATATAAATTTTATTAAACATCTTTTATTTATATAAAAATAGAAAACAGAAAATAAAAAAATAAAAAAATAAAGAAAAAACGCGTCGAATAATTAAATCTGTCAGCTGAAATTTGGATCCCCGCGACTCGCGGGGTTTTCTTCTTTAATTACCGCAACTCGCGGAGGGTATCTGACAGGCGACAGGAAGCCCTAAACCTGCATTAATTACGGTAATTATTAATTATTAATTATTATTAAACCCTAATTATTATTATTATTATTATTAGTTTTAGTTTTATTTTTACTTTTTATTTAATTTATGTATTTAGTATTAATTAGTTTTATTAAATTGTAAAATTAGTAGTTTTATTAAATAAATAATATAAAAATAATATTTTTATAAAAATTGTACTTTTTACAACTTTTTGTATATTTTTATATTTTGTCCCTTTTTAATCGTTGTAGCGTAATATTTGTATTTTTTTTAGCTCATATTTAATTTTAAACTTAGTTTTTGCTATAGTTATTTTTACTCCTAGATTTTTAGGCTTTGCCGTAGAATTCCTTAAGTGCTTTTTCTTTAGACTAAGATTTAGGTGCTTTAGAATTTTACGACGCCTTTTTAAGTTTTAGTTTCTTTTTAAGTTATTTCCATTTGGGATTTAGTTTTTCCTGTAAGCTTTAATATTTTTAGACCTTTTACTATGTACCAATTATCATTCCAATTAGTAATTTCAATTTGCGATTATAATTTTAAGTTAGTTGTAGTAATAAGGTTAGGTTAGTCAAGTATTTTTAAGTTTTTATAAGTTTCTTTTATTTTTCCGTCACCTTTTATTTTTCAACCATTTTTTCTTTTTCAACCTTTTTCGACGAACTCTTTTTCTCTCTTATTTCTCGCCATTCTAGTTTTTAGGACTTAGAATTTTTTCTACTTCTTATCTAAATTTCTTAAAATTACGAAAATTTATTTTAAGTGGTTAAATTGATAGACATCAAAATTTTCTGGTTCGTAGTAATAGTTGGATTTGTACGTGGACCGGGTTATTGGAGCCAAACAGTCCTCAATTATATTGAGACCAAACGAATCCTGCCCCTCTGCTGCATCTTTTGGCTATTCGAAACGTGGGCAAAATCAGAAAAGTCTATTGATTGGATAACTTATTATAATTTTTCTTTCCTTTTTAAAACTAATAGGATATTCAGTGAATGCACCGAGCAAGACGTTCATCACCTTTTGTACGTTCACCACCCGTAACTCGATCAAGACATCGTTTAACAAATATAACCGCCGTTGATTTTTCTTTAGAATCGTCATCTAGTCAACCAAGTACTTCAGTTCAAATTTCCAATAATCCATTTTTTTGAACCCAACCTCACAATTGAGAATCCAGAAAATATTCAGGAACGGTTCGTAGATCCTGAACCACTAAACTTTCCTCCGGAACCACCAATCATTCAAACAGAGATTGTTGAGGAACGAACCATTAAAACAGAATCATCTAGTGATACCGATTCAACAAATTCAATTATGGAGAATCTGGAACCTCTAAGTATGGAAGACCGAATGAGAGCTAAACGCACTGGCCAAGGTCACGCAATTACTCATCCAGACATTAATGCGCCAGATTATGAAATCAAAGGACAAATTCTACACATGGTGACTAATCAATGCCAATTCAGTGGTGCGCCGAAGGAAGATCCAAATGAACATCTACGTACCTTTAATAGGATCTGCACACTATTTAAAATCCGAGAAGTGGAGGATGAACAGATATATCTCATGTTATTTCCCTGGACTTTAAAGGGAGAAGCCAAAGATTGGTTGGAATCGTTACCTGAAGGGGCGATCGATACGTGGGATGTTTTAATTGACAAATTTCTTAAACAATTCTTTCCTGCATCTAAAGCAGTAAGACTTCAAGCAGAAATTGTTACGTTCACACAGAAACCAAATGAAACTCTATATGAGGCGTGGACAAGATATGGAAAGTTATTAAGAGGATGTCCGCAACATGGTTTAGACACCTGTCAAATAGTACAAATATTCTACCGAGGATGCGACATCACTACAAGAAAAGACATAGATATAGCAGCTGGTGGATCTATTATGAAGAAAACTGAAACTGATGCTTACAAAATTATTGATAATACTGCTTCCCACTCACATGAGTGGCACCAAGAAAAAGATATCATTAGATCATCTAAAGCAGCTAGAGCCGATTCTAGCCATGACTTAGATTCCATTTCCGCAAAGATAGATGCTTTCGAGAGACGAATGGAAAAGATGACTAAGGATATTCACTCAATACGAATTAGTTGTGAGCAGTGTGGAGGACCACATTTGACAAAACATTGTCTCAGTATTGAATTAACAATGGAACAAAGAGAGAATATTTCATACATAAACCAAAGGCCTGGAAATAATTATCAGAATAATTATCAACCGCCAAGACCGATTTACAATCAAAACCAGAATTATAACCGAAATATTCCATACAACAACCAACAAGGTCCTAGCAATCAACAAGTATCCAATAATACTTATAATCAGCAAAGACCTAATTTTCAAAACAAACCACCACAACAAACCGATGATAAAAAGCCGAATTTAGAAGATATGATGACGAAGCTAGTTGAAACTCAAACGCAGTTTTTCACATCTCAAAAACAAACTAATGAACAAAATGCTCAAGCATTTAGAAATCAACAAGCTTCTATTCAAAATCTGGAACAAGAAGTAAGTAACCTAGCAAGGTTAATAGGTGAAAGAAAACCGGGAAGTCTACCTAGTGATACAAACGCTAACCCCCGGAATGAAACAGCTAAAGCTATTACCACACGAAGTGGTACAACACTTAAACCACCTGAAATACCTGTAACTTCTGATGAAACTATTCCTACTCCACAAGAACCACAACCTGATCAAGATAAGGAAAAAGAACCGGTAGTTGAAAAGGTTAATGAAGATAACACAGTTAAGGATAAACCTTATGTTAAACTATACCAACCACCACTTCCTTACCCGAGTAAAATGAAGAAAGAAAAACTTGAAGCCGAGCAATCCAAATTCTTGGATATGTTTAAACAGATAAATGTAAATCTTCCTTTCATTGATGTAATTTCAGGAATGCCAAGATATGCTAAATTCTTGAAAGATCTAATCACGAATAGAAAGAAAATGGAAGAACTCTCGGCTGTTACTATGAATGCTAATTGTTCAGCAGTGCTGTTGAATAAGATACCAGAAAAATTATCTGATCCAGGAAGTTTCACAATTCCATGTTTTCTGGGTAGTCTTAGTTCAATAGAAGCATTGGCAGACTTAGGTGCTAGTATAAATCTAATGCCGTATTCACTATACGCTAAACTAGACCTTGGAGAATTGAAACCAACCAGAATAAGCATACAACTAGCCGATAGATCAATAAAATATCCTAGAGGGATAATGGAGAACATGCTAGTTAAAGTTGGTACTTTAGTATTTCCAGTAGATTTTGATGTTTTGGACATGGAAGAAGATTCTCAAGTTCCTCTCATATTAGGAAGACCATTCTTAAACACGGCTAAAGCAATGATAGACGTGTTCGGTAAGAAATTGACCCTAAGTATAGAGGATGAGAGTGTTACCTTTTCAGTTGATAGAGCAATGCAACAACCACAATCTGCAGATGATACATGTTATTATATTCAAACTATAGATGCACATGCAGAATTATTAGAAGAATTTCCAGAATTACAAGGAACAGGAGAATGTTCTTTAGGAGAAGGTAATGAACCAATTGATGAAGCTGAAATGTTAGCTACACTTATAGCTAATGGATATGAACCAACAACAGAAGAAATTCAAATGCTAAAAGAAGAAGACAGATATCGATATAAATCATCGATAGAAGAACCTCCGAAATTAGAGTTAAAGCCACTTCCAAACCATTTGGAATATGCTTATTTACATGGTGAATCTGAATTACCTGTAATAATATCGTCTTCTCTTACTGAAAATGAGAAATCACAACTCATTTCTGTGTTGAAAGCTCATAAACCAGCCATTGCATGGAAGATTCATGATATTAAAGGAATAAGTCCTTCGTATTGCACACATAAAATCCTTATGGAAGAAGGTCATAAAACGTATGTGCAACGCCAACGAAGACTAAATCCTAATATGCAAGATGTAGTTAAGAAAGAGATTATTAAACTGCTAGATGCAGGTTTGATATATCCAATCTCTGATAGTCCATGGGTAAGCCCAGTTCAATGCGTGCCTAAGAAGGGTGGCATGACTGTCATTACAAATGAGAAAAATGAGCTTATTCCTACTAGGACTGTAACAGGATGGCGTGTGTGTATTGATTATAGAAAATTAAATGACGCCACCAGAAAAGATCACTTTCCCTTACCTTTCATAGATCAAATGTTGGAAAGATTAGCCGGAAATAGTTACTATTGTTTTCTAGATGGATTTTCTGGATATTTTCAAATTCCAATAGCACCCGAGGACCAAGATAAAACCACATTCACGTGCCCTTATGGTACTTTTGCTTACAAACGCATGCCATTTGGACTTTGTAACGCCCCTGCAACCTTTCAAAGGTGCATGATGGCGATTTTTCACGACATGATAGAAGAATGCATGGAAGTTTTCATGGATGACTTTTCAGTCTTCGGTGATACATTTAAATCATGTCTAGTTAATCTGGAACGAATGCTAATTAGATGCGAAAAATCAAATCTAGTACTTAATTGGGAGAAATGCCATTTCATGGTTAAAGAAGGCATCGTTCTTGGACATAAAATTTCAAAAGAAGGAATTGAAGTGGATAGAGCTAAAGTAGATGTAATTGCTAAACTTCCACATCCCACCAATGTTAGAGGAGTTAGGAGTTTTCTAGGGCATGCCGGTTTTTACCGACGTTTCATAAAAGATTTTTCTAAAATTGCCACTCCTATGAATAAACTCCTAGAAAAGGATGCTCCATTCATCTTTTCAGATGAATGTATCAAATCTTTTAATATTCTTAAAGAAAAACTCACTAATGCGCCGATCATGATAACACCAAATTGGAATCTACCATTTGAACTAATGTGCGATGCAAGCGATTTTGAAATGGGAGCCGTTTTAGGATAAAGGATTGAAAAACGATTTCAACCTATATATTATGCTAGTAAGACATTACAAGGAGCACAAACGAACTATACAACTACTGAAAAAGAACTCCTTGCTATTGTCTTTGCTTTTGACAAATTTCGATCATATCTCGTTCTAGCAAAAACGGTGGTCTATACCGACCATTCTGCTCTTAGATACCTATTTTCAAAACAAGATGCTAAACCAAGATTAATCCGTCGGATCTTACTCTTACAAGAGTTTGATATTGAAATCCGAGATAAAAGAGGAGCAGAAAATCTCGCCGCTGATCATCTTTCTCGTCTTGAAAATCCCGAATTAGAAGTTCTGAATGAATCGGCCATACAAGACAACTTTCCTGATGAATATCTATTGAAGATAGATTATAAAGAAATCCCATGGTTTGCAGACTATGCAAACTACTTAGTTTGTGGATTCCTTGAAAAAGGATTATCGTACCAAAGACGAAAGAAATTCTTCAGTGATATAAAACACTATTTCTGAGAAGATCCACATTTGTTTAAAAGTTGTCCCGATGGAATAATACGCCGATGTGTATTTGGAGATGAAGCTAGTAAAATTTTAAACCATTGTCACACAGGACCAACAGGAGGGCATTATGGGCCTCAACTAACAGCAAGAAAAGTTTATGAAGCTGGATTCTATTGGCCTACAATTTACAAAGACGCACACCTTCTTTGCAAATCCTGTGATGCATGTCAAAGGGCCGGAAAAATAAGTCAACGTGATGAAATGCCACAAAATGTCATCCAAGTATGTGAAGTATTTGACATTTGGGGTATTGACTTTATGGGTCCATTTCCAAAATCTCATAATAATATATATATACTCGTAGCCATTGATTATGTATCTAAATGGGCGGAAGCACAAGCTCTCCCAACTAACGATGCACGAGTTGTAGTCAACTTTTTAAAACGTCTTTTTGCAAGGTTTGGAACACCGAAAGCTTTAATAAGTGATCGGGGTACTCATTTCTGTAATAATCAACTTGAGAAAGTTCTTAAAAGATATGGAGTAACTCATAAAATCTCCACCGCATATCATCCACAAACAAGTGGACAAGTTGAAAATACCAACCGAGCTTTAAAACGTATTCTAGAGAAAACCGTAGGATCAAATTCGAAGGAATGGTCCATTAAATTGGAGGATGCACTCTGGGCTTTTAGAACAGCCTACAAAACTCCAATTGGAACCACACCTTTTAGACTTGTTTATGGAAAAGCATGTCATCTTCCAGTAGAAATTGAACACAAAGCATTTTGGGCTTTGAAGACATGTAATCTTGATTTACATGAAGCTGGACGTCTACGATTAAGTCAACTAAACGAATTAGAAGAATTAAGACATGAAGCATACGATAATTCGTTAATCTATAAAGAAAGAACGAAGAAATGGCATGATAAAAGAATCAGAAGTTCAAAAGAATTTAAAGAAGGAGACAGAGTTCTTCTTTTCAATTCACGATTCAAGCTATTTCCTGGAAAATTGAAATCAAGATGGTCTGGACCATTTATAGTCAAAAGAGTTTTCCCATACGGAACGATAGAATTAATAAATTCAAATGGGATGGAATTTAAAGTTAATGGTCACAGAGTTAAACATTACATACATGGTCCGGTGGAAGTCGACAACGAAGTTAATCACAATTTCGACACCACAGCTAACTAAGTGTGGGGAGAATCAAGTCTTTAAAGGATAATATGTATTTCTGTTAGAGTTAGATTGTCTGTTTTCGTGTAGTTCTCGAAAATGGAACACGTATGGTCTTTCCCTAGCAGACCCTAAAGAACTAGTCTTCTCCCCCCATTCTGAATTTTTATTTTTTTTAGGTTTTTACAAAATGAAGACTGCCTGTGAACTAAACCATGGTCTAATGCTACACGCTTTGATCACTAAACGTAATAATGACATACTACCGAGTGAATTAGTATCAGTAATCAGAGAAAGAATGGACGGAGTTAGAAAAGAATCCAGATGCGAAGATAATAAGTTACAATTTGGTAAAGGAAAATCAAAATCCGCAGCGAAAAGAAGAGCACGACACCTAGAAAGATGTCACAAATGCGGAAAATGGTCACATGGAGGTAAATGTTCAAATAATCAAACCTATTCAAATACCGAATTTGTTACTTTATGCAGAGACGGACCGTTCATATGTTTAGAAGAAAAGACACTGAATGCTCGAGGTTACGCCTATGCAGCCATGGAAAATCAATTAAACCGACTATCTTATGAATGGAATAGATCATATAACTAAGAAATCTATTCCACAGGTATGTCTGTACAGTTTTTATTTTTTTTATTTTTAACCTTTTGATAATAAACGCTAATTTGTTCGCTAAAAAGTATTAAATTGGTATTAAATAAAATTAGGTTTGGCGACCAAAATTATTGATATCATTCAAAAATTTATTACATCACTACGAAATTTAACGTTTATTCTTAAGGTATAAATATCTTTAATCAATCAACCCAAAATATTTCAAAAATTCGTCATGAGTTAAATTAGGTCTTGGAACCGAAATTACTTTACCGAAAAGAGGGGCGCATATTTTTGATAATATTTGATTGATTAAAGTGGGATAAAAAGACAAAAAGATTTTTAAATTTATTTTTACCATATTTTTAAAATTAATATTTAAATCTTAAATTAATATTGTAAACTTTGTAAAAACAATATTTTTAAAATTGTAAATATTTGAAAAATTAATATAAGTTTGGTGTGAATTTATAATATGAATTTTTAAATTAAGTTTGGTGTGAATTTTTAATTTTTAAAATATAAATTTTTAATTTTATGCATTTTAAATTTTAAGTTTGGTGTGAATTTTTAATATTAATTTTAAATTTCATATTTAAGTTGTGTGAATTTAAAAACAAAAATTTACTTTATCTCATTAAGTTAAGAATATGATTTTTAAAATTCGTCGTAAGTTGAAGACTAGGTCTTTGAACCGAAATTGCTTTACCCGAGGGAGGGACGAGAACTTTTATTATCATTATTTTTAATCTTATTGAATTAGAGTATGCCAAAAACATTAAAAAACCCAAAAAAAATCTTAGCTTTTAAAACAATCGCTACAAAAAGATAAATTTTAAAATTTTGTAGAAGGACGGACTAGGACATCGATCCGAAACGACCTCGTCCTAAATAACAAGGGAAACAAAATTTTAAAATTAAATACTTAATTGTTTTATAAGTTAAAGATTATATAAAAAAAAAAAAAAAAAAAAGAGAAAACTCCGCGACTCGCGGAGTTTGAAGTACAAAACCTCCGCGACTCGCGGAGGGACCAAATTACAGAAAAAAAAAATATAAAGAGCTGAACGATCAGTTCACTCTCCCACACAAAACACTGCGATATACTGCCGAAAAAACCCGAAAAACACCCCCAAAAATCCCAATTTTTAACCGTTAATCACCAAATTTTTTGCTAAAATCATGTTGAGAAGGATGCTATCTAAGAATTACTCAAGAAAAACGGTAAATTTCTACACCTAAACACCATTTAATTCGAAATTTGGTGTTCTTGAGCTATTTTTTCCCCAATTTGATTTTGATGCTTTTTAGTGTAATTAAGCTTAAATTGTTTATGTATTATGCTTGTATAACCTAGATTGATGCTGTTTAACATGATTAGAAGCCTTAAACTTCAAATTTTGAGTAATCTAGGGTTTGTGTTCTTGAGCAAATTTGGGGCTTTTTGATATAAACAGGTTATGGCCGATTTTTGTCATGAATTGTTGCTAAATTGAGTAGTGTAACATGTCTAGGTAGTTAAATGATCCAAACTTTGGGCCTAAACATGATTTTGAGAATTAAAGTGGACTTTTTCAAGTCTAAAATTCATGAACTTGATTTTTGAAAGATAATGCCATTTGAGACTTGTTTAATTGCTAGTAATGATTATTTTGACATGTTATTTGAGTTGAATGCTTATGAAGTTGACGAAAATTTTCGTATATGCTTATTTGTAAAAGTGTAGATTTGATAAAAATGTGAAAATAAGCTTAAGTTTGATATAAATTGATAATGTCATTGTAATTATTTTGATTGATGATTTTGCTGACACTAATGCATATTTGGATGCACAAAATTTGTGTTTGATGTGTTTTGCAGAATGAAAGGGGTGAATCTTCATCCCAAGCCCGCAATGCTCCTGCTGAGAATTTGGAACAACAGGAGGTGGATAACTACTACAAGCAGGATGTACCTCATCCAGTCATGACCTTTTCCGATATGCACTTGGAAGAGTTGCACCCGAACCTGAGATTTGACAGACTTTGGATAGATTATCCAAAATATCAACGGGGTTTGCATACTCTTCACTCTAAGGTTGTTGAGGTACCGAGGGTCATAGAATGGGGACCCTTAGAAGCTGTAGAATTGGCCGGGCCAATTAGGGAATTACTTGTACAGAGGTATGGTAATTCTTCTTTTAATGACTGGATATGTTTATTCACCATACGCAGACCTGTATATAAAGTATGGTGTGAAGAGTTGTTATGTAGTATAGAGTTGAATGATCGGGTAGCTAGTTTAACCGATCGTTCTTTTATTAGATTTTTGTTAGGCGGTTCGATGCGCCACATGTCTTTACTGGACATGGCTCAGGCTTTACGTATATATACGCCTGAGGAGTTAGCGTCTGCCGATTGTAGAGGATTGATACTAAACGGTAGAAAGATAGATGAGAATTTTGATACACACGGTGTGTGGAGTCAAATGACAAGCCATCACCGTTTCAAAGGGGGAAACTACTCTTATTTGGATATAGATAGAGCCGAATTAAGAGTGATACATAGGTTTTTAGCTAATTCGATTACACAAAGGGGTAAGAACAAAGAAAAAGTAAATGAACAGGATTTGTTTTACCATATGTGTATTCGAGACCCACAAAGCGCTGTAAGTATACCATATTGTGTGGGTTATTATTTATCAGCTATGGTTCGGGGGATGCGACCACATAGCATAATAGGAGGTGGTATTTTTATTACTTTGATTGGTGAATATCTCGGTGTGGATATAAGTCGGGGGGGATTATTAGTAGAAGAACCAGAACCCCGCGATACTATAGGTTTAAATGTATACCATGGTGCGAAAGTTTTGAAGAGGCGAAATAACGCCGCAGTACGATACCATGGTAGACATCCACAGGTGGAGAGAAACCAGCAACAAGGTAATGTAGGAGGGGGGAATGAGATGCAAGAAATGCATAGGTTTATAGCTTCTCAGGAATACGAAAATGCTAGACAGAGAGCATTTGAAGATTGGCAAGTTCATCAGAACCAGATCATAGCTCATTGCCAACATATAGGTAGAAACTATATTCCTACACCGAAACCCGTCTTCCCTCCTTGGTCGATAGAGATGTAGCCACCATATCCTACGTATGACCCTGCCGAAGCATTCTATAGCACTTATGGTTATGCCTGGAACCCCTATTGGTACCAATATCATCCTTAGTTTACTTATTTTTTTTATTTTGTAATTTGTAATTATTGATACATTTAATATTTTTGTTAATATTGTAATCATTTTTATAATTATCTAACTTTTATTCTTAGACTTTAATAATTTTTGAATGTGGGGTAATATACCAAACTTCAAAAATATGTATATATGTTTGCAGTTTATCTTATGTACACAACAGGGTAAAACAACGCATTTTCAAAGACTGGCATTAAGTTCAGCAAAAGCAACTAATTTTGACGACAAGATGAAAAATATATGTGAAATAACAACAAGACGGAATGAACAAATGATGTGCACCATTTATCATTCAGCAAACAAACGCCAATATATTTGGAAACTTTGGTAAAAATTTAATCATTTTCACACAAATCACCCTCAATAATTTAAATTGTTACTGATTTCTTGCAAATGAGGGCATTGCAAGATCTTAAGTGTGGGAAGGGGTTAAATTCTTTCGGATTTTAAAATTTTTATATTAAACACTTGGTTACCATTAAAAATACTAGTAAAGCAGTAGTTGTATTAGAATCTAGTGCTCTCTGATAAAAAAGAACAGCCCTAGTCTTATATACTGACTACCCAATTCTAGTAAAATTTTTCAAAATTTTCAATTAAATGAATTCAAAATCATGTTTATACATATTTATGAACGATAAAACTAGGTTTTAACACCGAAATTATTGTTACCTCGGAAAGGACATAGATTGAGAAACAAACTAAAATGTTAAAATTCATTTAAAATGGAATAGAGGACGATAAAAAGGAAAATAAAAGCCAAGTGTGGGAAAATTTACCAAGTTATTTTAAACATATGTCACATATATCTGTAACAAATAACTGAAAATACTTTTGCTTTAAACTAAACTAAACTGTTTTACGCAATGAAAGAAAAGAAGAGATGGATCTACACGATGAATCAATTCCATCATTAAAAGGAAGTAAAGTCTTCTGAAAAAGAAACGCGCTTCTTGATTTAGGTCATGAAGTTGTCGTCCAGACCAGCTGTAGGTTGACGAAAAATCTAGAAAAGTCATCACTAAAATCAGCAGGAAATCCACGGACCTCAGCATTAAACAGGGTCGCCAAGTGGTCAGATTTATCCTAACCATGAGAAGGATTTATCTCGTACAATGGGGGGCACCATGCAAATTAGCTGGATAAGACTAATGAATCAGATCCCCAGAAAGGATAATCTCCTTAAAGATTAAAAATCAGCTTTTAAGACTGATATTACTCAATCCTAGAGATTGACCTTAAAGATTGAGAATTCAAACTCATGGAATTCAATGATATCTAAACTCGAGCTTAAACGAGAAAATATTTTGATCAAAATTACAAACCGATTTGTTTTCTGAAAACCCTATTTTCAATGCGTTCATTACCATTGAACGTAAAATCCTAGGAATTCACCTGGAATTCATTAGGTCACCTGAACTAAATCAGGTGTCAACCGTAAGAACGGTGGTTGCATAGTGGTCAAAGACAGGACCTTGTGCCATACTGAAAAATTATAAGGGTGAGCTTTACTATTGCTCCTACCAAGGATAGTAATTGCGTCCGACACGTTATAGACCATAATCAAAAGCATGTCAAGGGACATTGCCTTAACAGTTGCTTGTTCAACGCTTTCCTTTCAACCGGACGGTAGTTTACCGAAAGGTAATATACGGGACAAGTAAACTGGACGTGTTGCTCTCCTAATACAAGGTTAGCAAGTGGGTGACACAAAACCGCAAGTTTTGAGCTAAAATTTTCAAATCTGAAACCCACCAAACCCACAAAAATATTTTGCAAACACCGGTAAAGGGTTATTCCGGAAAACTTATCTAGGGTAAAAACTAGATTTCAAAAGATCAAATGTTTTCATAAAGATCCAATTTCCTTAATGGATCTAAATTTTTATAGTCATGTGGGACTGTAAACCATATCGTTACTACCATTGTTTATACCGCCGTATAGAAATCACTGATGTACAAAGTGTGAAGAATAAAGAAGTGATTCTAGTATTTCAAGACAATATTGCTTGAGGACAAGCAACGCTCAAGTGTGGGAATATTTGATAATGCTAAAAACGAACATATATTTCATAGCATTATTCCTCAAGAAAGACAAGCTTTTAGTTGCAATTGTTCTATTTACAAGTGATAATCGTTTAAATAATAAAAGGTGAAGACAAAAGACAGATTCGACGAATTGAAGACGCAAACGACCAAAAAGCTCAAAAGTACAAAAGACAATCAAAAAGGTTCCAATTATTGATAAGAAACGTCTCGAAATCACAAGAGTACAAGATTCAAAACGCAAAGTACAAAATATAAAATTGTACGCAAGGACGTTCGAAAATCCGGAACCGGGACCAGAGTCAACTCTTAACGCTCGACGCAGCGGACTAAAAATTACAAGTTAACTATGTATATAAATATAATATAATATATAATTAATTATATTAATTATATATATATTATATTTATATATAAAAAACCGTCGGCAGAGAAAACTCCAAGGACTGAGCTGTAAATACTATCTCCGCGACTCGCGGAGTTTGAAGGGGATTTTGCCGCGAGTCGCGGAGCCCCAAAATTC
Organism: Rutidosis leptorrhynchoides; assembly: GCF_046630445.1. Classification (NCBI taxonomy): domain Eukaryota; kingdom Viridiplantae; phylum Streptophyta; class Magnoliopsida; order Asterales; family Asteraceae; genus Rutidosis; species Rutidosis leptorrhynchoides. Next base: position 237,491,709 of record NC_092339.1, read on the forward strand.
AACTCTGGCTATAAAGCAAACCGAATTCTGATCAAATTTCATATCTTATTTCTCTCATCTCTCAATATATACGATATATATATATAATTTATATTTTAATTTTAATTTTAATTATAATTCTAATAATAAGGGTATGTTAGCGAATGTTGTAAGGGTGTAAGTCGAAATTCTGTCCGTGTAACGCTACGCTATTTTTAATCATTGTAAGTTATGTTCAACCTTTTTACATTAATGTCTCGTAGCTAAGTTATTATTATGCTTATTTCAAACGAAGTAATCATGATGTTGGGCTAATTACTAAAATTGGGTAATTGGGCTTTGTACCATAATTGGGGTTTGGACAAAAGAACGACACTTGTGGAAACTAGACTATAGGCTATTAATGGGCTTTATATTTGTTTAACTAAATGAAAGTTTGTTAATGTTAATATAAAGATTTACAATTGGGCGTCCCTATAGATTACCATATACACTCGATCGGACACGATGGGCGGGGTATTTATACGTACGAATAATCGTTCATTTAACCGGACACGGGAATGGATTAATAGCCACTAGAATAATTAAAACAGGGGTGAAATTACATTCAAGGGTAATTGGTGTAATTGTTAACAAAGTAGTAAAACCTTGGTTTACACGCAGTCGATAACCTGGTGTATTCATTAAACAAAGTATTAAAACCTTGTTACAATTCGAATCCCCAATTAGTTGGAATATTTAACTTCGGGTATAATAATAATTTGACAAGGACACTTGCAATTTATATTTATGACTGATGGACTGTTATGGACAAAAACCAGACGGACATATTGAATAATCCAGGACAAAGGACAATTAACCCATGGGCATAAAACTAAAATCAACACGTCAAACATCATGATTACGGAAGTTTAAATAAGCATAATTCTTTTATTTCATATTTAATTTCCTTTATTTTATATTTAATTGCACTTCTAATTATCGCACTCTTATTTATTGTTATTTAATCGCACTTTTAATTATCGTACTTTTTAATTATCGCAAGTTTATTTTATCGCACTTTTATTATTCACAATTTCATTATCGTTATTTACTTTACGCTTTAATTTAAGTCTTGTATTTATTTTATATTTTACATTAGGTTTTAACTGCGACTAAAATCTTAAAATCGACAAACCGGTCATTAAACGGTAAAAACCCCCCGGTATAATAATAATATTACTTATATATATATTTGTATTTTTTATAAAAGTAAACTAATATAGCGTTGAGCTTTGTTTAAAGATTTCCCTGTGGAACGAACCGGACTTACTAAAAACTATACTACTGTACGATTAGGTACACTGCCTATAAGTGTTGTAGCAAGGTTTAAGTATATCCATTCTATAAATAAATAAATATCTTGTGTAAAATTGTATCGTATTTAATAGTATTTTCCTAGTAAAATAATAACTATTTTATATACACCTCGTACGACATCATTGGACTAAATATTAAAGACGGGGTAAATGGGCTTTGTACCATAATTGGGGTTTGGACAAAAGAACGACACTTGTGGAAATTAGACTATGGGCTATTAATGGGCTTTATATTAAATTAACGATACCTCGTTAATTTAATATAAAGGTTATGATTTGACGTATCTATATATAACCACATACGCTTAATCGGACACGATGGGCGGGATATTTATAAGTACGAATTTTTTTCATTTGACCGGACACGGGGATGGATTAATACTCAATGGACTCATTAAAACAGGGGTGGATTACATTCAAGGGTAATTGGTGTAATTGTTAACAAAGTATTTAAACCTTGGTTTACACACAGTCGATAACCTGGTGTATTCATTAAGCAAAGTATTAAGACCTTGTTACAGTTCGAATCCCCAGTTAGTTGGAATATTTGACTTCGGGTATAAGGTTAAATTTGCCGAGCAGTTTATAATTATGACCGATGAACTATTATGGACAAAAACCAGATAGGTTTTAAATACATCCAGGACAAAGGACAATTAACCCAGGACAATAAATAAAATCAAAACGTCAAACATCATGATTACGGAAGTTTAAATAAGCATAATATATTTTATTTCATTTTTTTCCTCGTACTTTTATTTATTGTCATTTTAATTATTGTTATTTATTTTATATTGTTAGTTAAATATAGTCATTTACTTTACGCTTCGCTTAAAATATAAAATCGACAAACTGGTCATTAAATGGTAAAACCCCCTTTTATATATTATTAATATAATATATTTTGTACAAATATAATTGTTTAAAATATAGTGTGAAATAAGCCAGCTCCCTGTGGAATGAACCGGACTTACTAAAAACTATACTACTCTACGATTAGGTACACTGCCTATAGTGTTGTAGCAAGGTTTAGGTATATTCTATTTGTAAATAAATAATTAAAACTTGTGTAATTTGTAACGTATTTCGTAGTAAAATATAGTACTATCACGTACCCCCACGCTACGACATCAAGTTTTTGGCGCCGCTGCCGGGGACTTGGCGAAACGCTATATTTTTAATATATATTTGTATAAATATATTTTTAGAAAAACAATATCAAAAAAAAATAAAATAAAATAAATAAAATATATATATAAATCTAGTTTTACGATTTTTATTTATAAAATTATAAAGTAGTTCTATTTTTATTTTAGTTTTTAAATATAAGTTTTTATTATATAAATATTTAGATTTTAAAACAGAAAAATATAAAACAGAAAAAAAAAAAAAAACAGGTCGAATTAAAAACTGTTCCAGAGTTGAATTTTGGAACCCCGCGACTCGCGGGGTTTGCTGCTTGAAATACCGCGACTCGCGGAGACACTCTGACACACGTGACAGAACCCTAATTTCACATTAATTACGGATTTTATTATTATTATTATTAATAAACCCTAATTAGTTTAATTATTATAATTAGTTTAAGTTTTTTTAATTAAATTGTATTTTAAATTTTAATTAGTTTTATTATATGTAAAATTAATAGTTTTAATAAATAAATAATATAAAAATAATATTTTTATAAAAATTGTACTTTTTACAACTTTTTGTATATTTTTATATTTTGTCCCTTTTTAATCGTTTTAGCGTAATATTTGTATTCTTAGCTCATATCTAGTTTTAAACTTAGTTTTTGCCATTGTTATTTTTACTTCTAGATTTTTAGGCTTTGCCGTAAAATCCCTTAAGTGCTTTTTCTTTAGACTGAGATTTAGGTGCTTTAGAATTTTGCGACTCCGTTTTTATATTTTAGTACCTTTTTAAGTTATTACCATTTGGGATATAGTTTTTCTTTTAAGCTTTAATATTTTTAGACGCAACTTTTAATTCTTAGTTTTTAATTCCTTTTTAAGTTACGACGCGCTATTTTCTTATTTTTATTTTTCGACGTTTTTCGACGCGCATTCTTTTTCTTTCTTATTTCTCGACGCTTTAGTTTTTAGGACTTAGAAATTTTCTCTATTTCGTATCTAATATCTCAAACAGAAAGAAAAATTATTTAAGTGGTTAAATTAATGGACGTTGACAATTTTCTGCTTCGTAGTAATAGTTGGATTTGTTAGTGGCTGAGTTGTGAGCTTCCGATTTAAAGGGTTCTGGCTCCCTGCTGCATCTTTTGGCTATTTGAAACGTGGGCAAAAGCAGAAAAGTCTATTAATTGGACAACTTATATAAGTTTTTCTATTTTTATAACTAATAGGATAATTAGTAAATGCACCACATTGTAGCTAAAATTTGGCCATCGCAATAAAATGGAAAATTTTGAAAACAAGGCTATGGAAACTCTTTTTGATATCCAAAATCAATTAAATCAATACTCTCAAACGAGTGTTGATGACAATTCGTTCGGTCAATCTTGGATCACGAATGACGAAACAATAACTGGTTGTGAAATCTGTGGAGATTATCACTCAACATGGGAATGTTATTATTACGTTCCTATGAAAAATTACGCACCCACGGAACCTGAATGGAATGATTATGAAGAATACAATTCAAATTGGGATTATTCCCAAGAATATATCCAAACTCAACAACCAGTAGACGAGGAAAATTACGTGTCTGAAAATTTATTAGACAATATGAAAATCAAACTCGAAGAACTCAATGCTCAAAATGAACAAATGAGAGAGTTTGTAAACCGGCAAGCTGAAACTCTATCAAACTACACACCTGTTGATCTGAGGAGTCGTGTGCAAGAAAATCTCATATCATCGAATTTTGATGAATTCGAGAGCTCCGAAATCACCAACTATCCCGATGATACTTTTTATTCAGTCTTACCAATTTCACAACATATCGACACATTAGCCTCTACCGACGAAATCATCGATCCATCAATGGATAAAGAAGAAGTAAGGGTGACAAATTGGTACTCTTGGGAAAACGATAACGTTGAAAATTTTACCCCCGAGACCAAAATGGTGAGAACGATAAGTACCGTTAATGAAGAAGAATCTACTCCAATCCCGAAATTCACCATTCCACAACCTTCCAACCCAATATTCTCAATAGACGAGTCATCTACCGAATATGAACTACGAGCTTTAATAGATAATGATACCTCGAATTTCACCCAATTGGGTAATAGAGGTGAAACCTTTGATCCCGAGAATGAACGAAAGGAAATGTTAGGAATTATCCACCCTATAGAAATATGTATGTCGATGTATATCGATCCATTTGACCAAGAACCAGAAAAGAGACATATCCATTTACTAAAAGCTACACTTAAAAAAGAATTAAGTAGTGACAATCGGGCGAGTCTAAACTTTAAACCCATTGATATATTATACACCACCCGAGATGTAAATAACTGGCTCACTACTCTAATTCGTGGAACTTATTCTACCGACTTCACATGTCGTCAGCTAAGAGTGGGGAAGTTTAACCCCACTTAACGTTAAATTAGGGGTTCGGGTTAGTGCATAACTCGTTAATAAAAATGCACGATTAGGGTAAAAGACGCATTTTCAAAAATTATCAAACAGTTCAGAAAAGCAACCGTTTTTGAAGAAAAACATGTGTGATAAAACAAGAAGGAATGAACGATGAGGTGCACCATCTATCATCCTGCAATTTTATGGTATCTTTAACTACTTTCTACACTAATCACCCTCATGAATTTATAATTATAGTCTAATTTCATGCAAATGAGGGCATTGCATGATCTTAAGTGTGGGGAAGGGTTATAAATTCTCTCGGGTTTACACTTGGTTTTATTTGCCAAATTTTGTGAAAATTTTAAAAAAATTTTCAACTAAATGAATTTAAAATCATGTTTATATATATTTATGAACGGTGAAAACTAGGTGTTAATACCGAAATTATCGTTACCTCGGAAAGGACATAAATTGAGAAACACCCTAAAACGATTGAATTCATTTAAAATGGAATAAAGGAGAATAAAAAGGAAAAGAAAGAAACTAAGTGTGGGGAGAATGTACCAAGTTATTCAATTAAAAACTATATATCACATGTTTCTGTAAAGTTATTGCAGGTGCTTTTGTTTTGGACTAAATTAACTGTTTTACCCGATTTACTGTAATATATTTGAAAGAAAAGATGGATCTACACGATGAATCAATTCCATCATTAAAAGGAAGTAAAGTCTTCCGAAAAAGACACGCGCTTCTTGGTTTAGGTCATGAAGTTGTCGTCCAGACCAGCTGTAGGTTGACGAAAAATCTAGAAAAGTCATCTCTAAAATCAGCAAGAAATCCACGGACCTCAGCATCAAACAGGGTTGCCAAGTGGTCAGATTTATCCTAACCATGAGAAGGATTTATCTCGTACAATGGGGGGGGCACCGTGCAAATTAGCTTGATAAGACTAATGAATCAGATCCCCAGAAAGGATAATCTCCTTAAAGATCAAAAATCAGCTTTTAAGCCTGATATTACTCAATCCTTGAGATTGACCTTAAAGATTGAGAATTACAAACTCATGGAATTCAATGATATCTAAACTCGAGCTTGAACAAGAAAATATTTTGATCAAAAATAAAACCGATTTGTTTTCTGAAAACCCATTTTCAATGCGTTCATTACCTTTGAACGTAAAATCCTAGGAATTCACCTGGAATTCATTAGGTCACCTGAACCAAATCGGGTGTCAACCGTAAGAACGGTGGTTGCATAGCATGGTCGGAGACAGGACCTTGTGCCAGACCGAAAAATCATAGGATGATCTTTACTATTGCTCCTACAAAGGATAGTAATAGCATCCGACACGTTTATAGACCATAATCAAAAGCAAGTCACGGGACATTGCCTTAACAGTTTCTTGTTCATCGCTTTCCTTTACAACCGGACGGTAGTTTACCGAAAGGTAATATACGGAGCAAGTATACTGGACGTGTTGCTTTCCCAATACAAGGTTAGCAAGTGGGTAACACAAAACCACAAGTGTTGAGCTAAAATTTTCAAATCTGAAACCCACACAACCCACAAAAATAATTTGCAAATACCGGTGAAGGGTTATTCCAGAAAACTTATCTAGGGTAAAAACTAGATTGAATTTTCAAAAGATCAAATGTTTTCATAAAGATCCAATTTCCTTACGGATCTAAATTTTCATAGTCATGTGGGACTGTAAACCGCCTTTCAAATGTGCACTTTGCTTTGGAAACCGAAAGTAAATCGGCTATTTGATTGCAAGTGTCGTTGACCTAAACCCGAGTCAACTGTGGATGACACACCCACCTTTAACCATGGTTCTATTGTTACTATCATTGTTTATACCACCATATCCAAATCACTGATGTACAAAGTGTGATGAATAAAAAAGTGATTCATGTATGTTTTTATTTCAAGTTCTGTATTGCTTGAGGACAAGCAACGCTCAAGTGTGGGGATGTTTGATAAGGCTAAAAAGGAACATATATGTCATAGCAATATCCCTCCTAAATAATAGGTTTTCATATGTAATTGTATTATATTTTCATTGTAATTGTTTAAATAAATAAGTGCGAAGACAAAAGGCGAAAACGAAGATTTGAAGACACAAACGTCCAAAAAGCTCAAATGTTCAAGATACAATTCAAAAGGTTCAATTTATTGATGAAAAACGTCTAAAAATGACAAGAGTACAAGTTACAAAATGCAAAGTACAAGATATTAAATTGTACGCAAGGACGTTCGAAAATCCGGAACCGGGACATGAGTCAACTATCAACGCCCGACGCAACGGACCAAAAATTACAAGTCAACTATGCACAAGAATATAATATAATATTTAAATAATTATATAAATTATTTATATATTATAATAATTTAAAAATTATGTCGACAAGCTATGAGACAAATGATCCTGAGCTGGATTTTCAAACTCCGCGACTCGCGGAGTTTGAAGGCTAAAAACTCCACGACTCGCGGAGCTGTCAGAAATCAAAACTCCTATAAAAGGTCACGAATTCTGCGAGTAAAAATAACATAATAATAATAATACTCCCTAGTATAATATAAATATATATATATATATATATATATATATATATATATATATATATATAATATAGATTAGTGTTATACTAGATTAGTTCGGGTTATGTAAAGGTTATTTTACGGGTTTTTGAAGTCGAAATTCTGTCCGTGTAACACTACGCGATAAATACTCAATGTAAGTTATGTTCTTCTTTTTAAATTAATGTCTCGTACTTAAGTTATTATTATGCTTATTTGAGCCAAAGAAATCATGATGTTGGACTAAATATTAAAGACGGGGTAAATGGGCTTTGTACCATAATTGGGGTTTGGACAAAAGAACGACACTTGTGGAAATTAGACTATGGGCTATTAATTGGCTTTATATTAAATTAACAATACCTCGTTAATTTAATATAAAGGTTATGATTTGACGTATCTATATATAACCACATACGCTTAATCGGACACGATGGGCGGGATATTTATAAGTACGAATTATTGTTCATTTGACCGGACACGGGGATAGATTAATAGTCAATGGACTCATTAAAACAGGGGTGGATTACATTCAAGGGTAATTGGTGTAATTGTTAACAAAGTATTTAAACCTTGGTTTACACACAGTCGATAACCTGGTGTATTCATTAAGCAAAGTATTAAGACCTTGTTACAGTTCGAATCCCCAGTTAGTTGGAATATTTGACTTCGGGTATAAGGTTAAATTTGCCGAGCAGTTTATAATTATGACCGATGAACTATTATGGACAAAAACCAGATAGGTTTTAAATACATCCAGGATAAAGGACAATTAACCCAGGACAATAAATAAAATCAAAACGTCAAACATCATGATTACGGAAGTTTAAATAAGCATAATATATTTTATTTCATTTTTTTCCTCGTACTTTTATTTATTGTCATTTTAATTATTGTTATTTATTTTATATTGTTAGTTAAATATAGTCATTTACTTTACGCTTCGCTTAAAATATAAAATCGACAAACTGGTCATTAAATGGTAAAACCCCCTTTTATATATTATTAATATAATATATTTTGTACAAATATAATTGTTTAAAATATAGTGTGAAATAAGCCAGCTCCCTGTGGAATGAACCGGACTTACTAAAAACTATACTACTCTACGATTAGGTACACTGCCTATAGTGTTGTAGCAAGGTTTAGGTATATCCCATTTGTAAATAAATAATTAAAACTTGTGTAATTTGTAACGTATTTCGTAGTAAAATATAGTACTATCACGTACCCCCACGCTACGACATCACTTATCCGTTTTCCTGATTCATGACAATCGATTCAAGTACGGATGAAAAGATTACCGCCATAGCCACAACCGTTGTAACCATCGTTGCCGCAATCTGAGATATTTCTGTCCTTCCAAGCATTAGAAGGTATTGTCTACTATTTTTTACTTAAGTAATGATGTTGTTGCAAGGCTAAAAATGTTGCTGACTTTATGGATTTTTTTGTTAGGTTTTGCACCAAATATGCTTGGAAATAGTTGCAAGGAATCGGTTGCAATGGTGTGGTTGGTGATTGTCTTTGTTTGCATTAAATGGCAAGTTTCGTTTACATTTGTCCTATAACTGTTTTAAGCACTTCGTTATTATGATATGAATGCTTGAAATTGTCGCTAATGTTTTATAACTTATGCATATTACTAGATTTATTTCGATTATAGGTTACGATTGGATTAAACGAGTTGTAACTTGGCAAGGCAATTGAGTTGCAGCCATGGCAACTCATGTACTTCTGGATGAAAAACAGTAAGTTGTATGTTGGCAGCCTTGTATACTAATAGACACCTGAGTTTTGGTCGTTTAGTTCAAAAAAACACTCCAATAACGACATTCTAATGACGAACTGAAAAGCATATACTTTTCTCGCAATGGAATAGATAATTTTTTCTTGGAGCTATATACATGCATCTGACTCAATTTAGCCTGCTTTGTGATTTTAGTATTGCAATAGATTGTATGCGAGTTCCTTTATTTTGAAAAGTTTTACAATGGGAGGCTGTGACGATAAATTTGTGGCAACTTAATTGAGTATAATGAGAATAAATGGCTACTATATTGGCAGGGGTTAGCAGCCATGGCGTGGCGTGGCAGCCTACAAGTTGCAGCCATGAAGTGGTGTGGCAACCTACGAGTTGCCGCCATTGCGTGGCGGGGCGACTTACAGGTTGCAGACATGAGATTTCATGTTCTCATGCTTGAATGTATGCAAATTACTGAGCCTCAGCTATCTTTTTCTTTATTTGATACTATTTTTTTCACAATTAATTTTTCACACGTTTTTTTTTACTGTTGTGCTGTTCTTACCAAAAAATGAAAACATTTTTGGGATTTTGATAATGTTTGAAATTTTTTACTTTTGTGTCGCCAAAATAATGAATCTGTGATGATTTTGAGTTGCAACGGTAACACTTAATCTTTTTATCCACGAAGTTATATATATAGAAGTGCCTCATATGTACATATTAAGTCATTTGCACCTATTGGGTTATAAGTGTTTGTCAAAAGTCGTTGTTGACTTATGTGGTTCCTATTTGGGTTTTGGAATTTCATTATGTAAAGCTCTGATGTTTTTGGGTATTATAAGCAATTCATTCACTCACAAGTGGTGCATTATCATGTAGGATGGTTTCGTTTTGTAAGTTGCAAATATGTTACACGAATTAAATATCTAGCATGATTTCATTCATTGACAAGTAGTGAAGAAAACTCCAATACCGAGCAAAAACACTTATCCAAGTTATCGGGAGACATGTTTGACAATGGGGTTATTGGGCAATGATAAGGAATGGACTAACGCCTTAGAAGAAGCATGTATGACAATGGGGCAATACTACTTTATTGCGATGACGCCAACCCTTTGAAGCATTGGAAGAAGGTATATCTTCTTCTAAACTATACTTTATGTTTTACAATAATATTAGTTTGTTTAGCTTTATAATCTATTTGACAATTTTCTATTGTGAGACACAAAAAGGTTTATGAGTACCAAGTGTCTTATTACCATTTGTTACCAGCTGATAGACACAGCAGGTAAGCACCATTCTCAGTACCTAAAAAAATATTATCTATATACACTGTAACATAAATTATCTGAAACAACAGGATAACATGAAGAAATATCGACCCCAGAATCCACAACACCAATACCAGTGACTCCAACAAAATCAAATGAAAACGCAACCGCAAAAAAAAATCCTCTTTGAAGACAACGATGACAAAGAACCAAAGAAAAAGAAAGAATAGTTCATGGTAATAGCAATGTCATGTAATGGTAGCAATTACAATACACTATATGATATGTTAGTATGCCTGTAGTATCCATAGTGGCAGTGTGTACGTAATATTTTAAGACAATAGTATGCAGTATTTTGGGACAATGGTATTAGTAGCAGTAGTATGGCATCAGTATGTTAAGACAATAGCCGTAGCCGTTGTGTCAATGTATATAACTAATGCTACGCGACATCACCCCTAGACTACAAATCCAGACAGACCCGCTAAATGATTTTGTTTACATGAGTTGTATGTTTTTTAGTTATTTAGCCAATGCAATTAGATTTTGTTTCGTATTCTATAGTTGCTACAATTTTACCTAGTAAGAGCAACATTTAAAACATAAAATATGTGAGCTATATGGTATTTGGTTTTGTTTTAGCTTACTCTATTGGACATTGCACCCGTGGTTAGGTTTTTGGTTACTCATTGCATATCCAATGGGAAAGCAAACTCGGTAGGTCTTGATATGTATATGAAAACCATTTCTATTTAGAAAAAATATTATTGTAGAGGTGTTAAATGAGAGGGTCAGTTTGATATTTATTTGCTATATTTAGCTTATGGAAAAATAGGTCAACTCAATACCAGATCTAAATCTGATATATATTTATCTTAGATACTATATGTGTGCCAGATTGCAGCATATATGTGTGTTAGGTTGCAGTCCTGCTGTGCGCTGATCGATCCCCTGCTGCGTGTCTGATTGCAGCCTCAATGCACACTAATCGTAGTACATACATGATCCTAATTGCAGTCTTTTTCACTTGCCTGATTGCAGCCCTAATTCACAGCGGGATTTACACTTGCCTAATTACAGCCCCTTTGCCTACTGTTTTGGTCATAAATGATCTACAAGTTGGAGGCTTAATGTGCATGGAAGACCCATGAATTTACTTTTTTAACTCTTGTTCTACATGATTTTAATAAATGTTTTAGCTCGAATGTTTTTACATTTCGGTATTTAGTACTCATCGTGCATTTCTTTATGTTCTATATTTTTATTTTTAGGTGACATTTTGTTGATTTGAAGATAATGATAAATGTTAAGGTGTCCGGATGAGGATGGAGCACACGTCGAAATATAGGTTGTTGATCAAATCAACATTTTCCCCCTTTTATGTTAGCTGTAAGCTTCTCTAAACCTCGCCGCCGCAACGCGCGGCCCGCTTCTCTCTAGTTATTATTATTATTAGCATTATTAATATACTTAAATGTTTAATAATACTACTTATTTAACAAAAATATAAATGTAGACATATATATACCACGAAATCAGATTTCATAATTCAACATCACTGTGTATGATTGAGTAGTAGCATAAATCAACTCCATTTAAGAACAAAAGTTGTTAACTATATTAATCAAATCGTACATATTTTTTTTTGTCTGTGTCGATTATGGCTTCAAATCTGTTAGGAGACTTTTTCGTGAGTCAATTATGATCAAAGTTATTACTGCATCATTCCTCCAACACATTATACCCTGCCATTTAAATTCAAAAGCAGAAATAAAAAGAAACCCAGTTTGGTTCCTCTGTTCTCCAACTTTTTACCCATAATTCAAAAACGAACCAAATTCCAAAAATTAATAATGCCATCTTGTTAGGAATCCATCACTTAAACTACGTGCAAAATCTCAACAACCAATTCCTTAAAACCATTTCGAATTTTTTAGTCAAACTTTGTAATTCAAAAGTCAAACAGATTGTTCTTTGTAAAATTCGAGTTCTTTGGCATTTTTTAAGTTAAATTAAGAATGGAGAAAGTTTCTAGGGTTTGAAATGTCCCGTTCATATTGGTTATAAACGTTCCATATTAATTGATTTCGTTGCGAGGTTTTGACCTCTATATGAGACGTTTTTCAAAGACTGCATTCATTTTTAAAACAACCATAACCTTTATTTTATCAATAAAGGTTTTAAAAACATTACGTAGATTATCAAATAATGATAATCTAAAATATATGGTTTATATACGACCATTACATAATGGTTTACAATAGAAATATATTACATCGACATATATTTCTTGAATGCAGTTTTTACACAATATCATACAAACGTGGACTCCAAATCTTGTTCTTATTTTAGTATGCAACAGCGGAAGCTCTTAATATTCACCTGAGAATAAACATGCTTTAAACGTCAATAAAAATATTGATGAGTTATAGGTTTAACCTATATATATCAAATCGTAACAATAGACCACAAGATTTCATATTTCAGATTTCATAGAGATAAAAATCATTCATATGGTGAACACCTGGTAACCGACATTAACAAGATACATATATAAGAATATCCCCATCATTCTGGGACACCCTTCAGATATGATATAAATTTTGAAGTACTAAAGCATCCAGTACTTTGGATGGGGTTTGTTAGGCCCAATAGATCTATCTTTATGATTCGTGTCAATTAGGGTGTCTGTTCCCTAATTCTTAGATTACCAGACTTAATAAAAAGGGGCATATTCGATTTCGATAATTCAACCATAGAATGTAGTTTCACGTACTTGTGTCTATTTTGTAAATCATTTATAAAACCTGCATGTATTCTCATCCCAAAAATGTTAGATTTTAAAAGTGGGACTATAACTCACTTTCACAGATATTTCCTTCCTCGGAAATAAGACTTGGGCACGGATCGATTCACGAACCTATACAAATATGTACATATATATCAAAGTATGATCAAAATATAATTACAACCATTTTTATTATGTTTTAAAGATTTGAGTGTATTAAGTCAGATGTCCTCGTTAGTAACCTACAACTAGTTGTCCACAGTTAGATGTACAGAAATAAATCGATATATATTATCTTGAATCAATCCATGACCTAGTGTATACACGTCTCAGGCTAGATCACAACTCAAAGTATATATATTTTTGGAATCAATCTCAACCATGTATAGCTAACTCCAACATTACTGCATATAGAGTGTCTATGGTTGTTCCAAATAATATATATACATGGGTCGATATGATATGTCAAAACATTTGCATACGTGTCTATGGTATCCCAAGATTACATAATACATTAGAATACATGTATAATACAATATAAGTTAGCTAGGATATGATTTGTATAGATTTGTTAAACATTTTCCGTAGCTAAAAAGATCAAAAATATCCAATCTTATTTTACCCATAACTTCTTCATTTTAAATCCGTTTTGAGTGAATCAAATTGCTATAGTTTCATATTGAACTCTATTTTATGAATCTAAACAGAAAAAGTATAGGTTTATAGTCAGAAATATAAGTTACAAGTCGTTTTTGTAAAGGTAGTCATTTTAGTCGAAAGAACGACGTCTAGATGACCATTTTAGAAAACATACTTCCACTTTGAGTTTAACCTTGATTTTTGGATATAGTTTCATGTTTATATGAGAAATCATTTTCGCAGAAGAACAACTTTTAAATCAAAGTTTATCATAGTTTTTAATTATCCAAACCAAAACAGCCCCCGGTTTCACTATGACGGCGTATATTCGATTTTATGGTGTTCATCGTGTTTCCAGGTTTTAAATCATTAAGTTAGCATATCATATAGATATAGAACATGTGTTTAGTTGACTTTAAAAGTAAAGATAGAAGGATTAACTTTTGTTTGCGAACAAGTTTAGAATTAACTAAACTATGTTCTAGTGATTACAAGTTTAAACCTTCGAATAAGATAGCTTTATATGTATGAATCGAATGATGTTAAGAACATCATTACTACCTCAAGGTTTTGGATAAAACTACTGGAAATGAGAAATATGGATCTAGCTTCAAAGGATCCTTGGATGGCTTGAAAGTTCTTGAAACAGAATCATGACACGAAAAGAATTCAAATAAGATTTTCACTCGAAATAAGATTGTTATAGTTGTAGAAATTGAATCAAAGTTTGAATATGAATATTACCTTGAATTAGAAAGATAACCTACTGTAAATAACAAAGGTTCCTTGATCTTATATGATTACTTGGAATGGATTAGAAAGCTTGGAAGTAGACTTACAAACTTGGAAGTATTCTTGATTTTTATGAAACTATACTTATGGAATTTATGAAGAGCACTTAGAACTTGAAGATGGAACTTGAGAGAGATCAATTAGATGAAGAAAATTGAAGAATTAAAGTGTTTTTAGGTGTTTTTGGTCGTTGGTATATGGATTAGATATAAAGGATATGTAATTTTGTTTTCATGTAAATAAGTCATGAATGATTACTCATATTTTTGTAATTTTATGAGATATTTCATGCTAGTTTCCAAATGATGGTTCTCACATGTGTTAGGTGACTCACATGGTCTGCTAAGAGCTGATCATTGGAGTGTATATACTAATATTACATACATCTAAAAGCTGTGTATTGTACGAGTACGAATACGGGTGCATACGAGTAAAATTTTTGATGAAACTGAACGAGGATGTAATTTTAAGCATTTTTGTTAAGTAGAAGTATTTTGATAAGTGTATTGAAGTCTTTCAAAAGTATATGAATACATATTAAAACACTACATGTATATACATTTTAACTGAGTCGTTAAGTCATCGTTAGTCGTTACATGTAAATGTTGTTTTGAAACCTTTAGGTTAACGATCTTGTTAAATGTTGTTAATCCATTGTTTATTATATCAAATGAGATGTTAAATTGTTACATTATCATGATATTATGATATATAATATATCTTAGTATGATATATATACAGTTAAATGTCGTTACAACGATAATCGTTACATATATGTCTCGTTTCGAAATTATTAAGTTAGTAGTCTTATTTTTACATATGTAGTTCATTGTTAATACATTTAATGATATATTTACTTATCATTTAACATAATTAACCAAGTGTATCAATATCTTAATGTGATTCATATGTACCTAGTAAGACGTTGTTATAACGATAATCGTTATATATATCGTTTTCGAGTTTCTTAATTTAATAGTCTCATTTTTATGTATATAACTCATTGTTAAAATACATAATGAGATACTTACTTATAATAAAATCATGTTAACTATATATATAACCATATATATGTCATCGTATAGTTTTTACAAGTTTTAACGTTCGTGAATCACCGGTCAACTTGGGTGGCCAATTGTCTATATGAAACCTATTTCAATTAATCAAGTCTTAACAAGTTTGATTGCTTAACACGTTGGAAACATTTAGTCATGGAAACAATCTCAATTAATATATATAAACATGGAAAAGTTCGGGTCACTACAAGGGTGATTTGAAACACAATTCGTGTATTAATCTTTGTCTAAAACGCTTTCAAAATTGAAATCAATTTTTTTTTAACTTGCGACAGCAGCTTTTTAATATATATATATATATATATATATATATATATATATATATATATATATATATATATATATATATATATATATATATATATATATATATATTTTTTAATTTTTTTTTGCTGATTTCTAACAATATAAACACTGAATATTAATGGTTACGATTAATTGAAGTATCAAACTTTTTTTTATGATTGATTGGAAATGGGTTTGGTCGAATTTTTTTGAGAAAGAGGAAGAAGAAGGGAGACAGTAATTTACGGTTTGTATTTTAAGGAAGGTGGATTATATCAGATAAAAAGAAATGGAGTATTGGTGAGGAGTGTTTGTATATGATCGAGAGGTCCTAGGTTCGAAACTAGGCTACCACACATTTTTTTATTAATCTGCTGCTGTCCATTAAGCTTAGTAGACTTTGGGTTAGGCTAGAAAAAGAGTTAGAAAAATTTAACTGTTGGGCTGCATTTGTTTCGGGCCGAGATCCATTTGAATAAGCTGCTGGGCCGAATGTTATGAGAAAGATGAAGAAACAATTTACTTACATGTTATATAATTACGCGATTGAGTTATAACAAGAATTGAATCAGCAGATTAGGGGTTAGGGATGTTTGTGTTGAGCGAAAGGTCTCGGGTTCGAGTCCTACCTGGAGCATTTCTTTTTACTTGAAGATTTTAAGGGTATACACAATTTCTTTTATTTTTATTATTATTATTATTATTGTTATGATTATTATTATTAGTTGTTAAGGTTATAATTATGATTATAAATTGTTATTTTTACTAGTGATATTATTATTAAAGGTATTACTAATAGTACTAGTATTATCATTATAATTATTAGTATCACCATTATAATTATTATTATAAGTATTATCATTATTATTCTTATAAAGTAATAGTATTATTATTATCATTAACATTGATATTATTATGAGTATTATTATCATCATTAATTACTATTAATATCATGATTAAAAATCATTATTTTAATTATTATCAATATTAGTATTATAAGTATTATTATGAATATTTATATCACTATTAATTTTATGAATATTAAAATTATTATTTCTAGCATTATTATTATTACTATCATTGTTTGTACTACTAATATTACTACTATATCATTACAAACAAATATTAATATAAATATTACATATAACATAATAAAATTTATATTTTTATTTATACATAAAATGAATATATGAAACATATAAGTTATTAATATAAAAATGATATAACTAATAAAATTATAAATATATATAAATTTGTTCGATTATAATCATGTGTGTTTATATATATACCTAATATAGGTTCGTGAATCCGAGGCCAACCCTACATTTGTTCAATGTCGTCATATGTATTTTTACTACAAAATACAATAGGTGAGTTTCATTTACCTTTTTACTCTTTATATTTTTGGGCTGAGAATACATGCGCAATTTTTTATAAATGTTTTACGAAATAGATAAGTAATCGAAACTACATTATATGGTTGAATTGAAATGTCCCGTTCTTATTGATTAAAAACGTTCCATATTAATTGATTTCGTTGCGAGGTTTTGACCTCTATATGAGACGTTTTTCAAAGACTGCATTCATTTTAAAACAAACCATAACCTTTATTTCATCAATAAAGGTTTAAAAAGCTTTACGTAGATTATCAAATAATGATAATCTAAAATATCCTGTTTACACACGACCATTACATAATGGTTTACAATACAAATATGTTACAACAAAATAAGTTTCTTGAATGCAGTTTTTACACAATATCATACAAGCATGGACTCCAAATCTTGTCCTTATTTAAGTATGCGACAGCGGAAGCTCTTAATAATCACCTGAGAATAAACATGCTTAAAACGTCAACAAAAATGTTGGTGAGTTATAGGTTTAACCTATATATATCAAATCCTAACAATAGACCACAAGATTTCATATTTTAATACACATCCCATACATAGAGATAAAAATCATTCATATGGTGAACACCTGGTAACCGACAATAACAAGATGCATATATAAGAATATCCCCATCATTCCGGGACACCCTTCGGATATGATATAAATTTCGAAGTACTAAAGCATCCGGTACTTTGGATGGGGTTTGTTAGGCCCAATAGATCTATCTTTAGGATTCGCGTCAATTAGGGTGTCTGTTCCCTAATTCTTAGATTACCAGACTTAATAAAAAGGGGCATATTCGATTTCGATAATTCAACCATAGAATGTAGTTTCACGTACTTGTGTCTATTTTGTAAATCATTTATAAAACCTGCATGTATTCTCATCCCAAAAATATTAGATTTTAAAAGTGGGACTATAACTCACTTTCACTTTTTTTTACTTCGTCGGGAAGTAAGACTTGGCCACTGGTTGATTCACGAACCTATAACAATATATACATATATATCAAAGTATGTTCAAAATATATTTACAACACTTTTAATATATTTTGATGTTTTAAGTTTATTAAGTCAGCTGTCCTCGTTAGTAACCTACAACTAGTTGTCCACAATTAGATGTACAGAAATAAATCGATAAATATTATCTTGAATCAATCCACGACCCAGTGTATACGTATCTCAGTATTGATCACAACTCAAACTATATATATTTTGGAATCAACCTCAACCCTGTATAGCTAACTCCAACATTCACATATAGAGTGTCTATGGTTGTTCCGAAATATATATAGATGTGTCGACATGATAGGTCGAAACATTGTATACGTGTCTATGGTATCTCAAGATTACATAATATATAATACAAGTTGATTAAGTTATGGTTGGAATAGATTTGTTACCAATTTTCACGTAGCTAAAATGAGAAAAATTATCCAATCTTGTTTTACCCATAACTTCTTCATTTTAAATCCGTTTTGAGTGAATCAAATTGCTATGGTTTCATATTGAACTCTATTTTATGAATCTAAACAAAAAAAGTATAGGTTTCTAGTCGGAAAAATAAGTTACAAGTCGTTTTTGTAAAGGTAGTCATTTCAGTCGAAAGAACGACGTCTAGATGACCATTTTAGAAAACATACTTCCACTTTGAGTTTAACCATAATTTTTGGATATAGTTTCATGTTCATAATAAAAATCATTTTCTCAGAATAACAACTTTTAAATCAAAGTTTATCATAGTTTTTAATTAACTAACCCAAAACAGCCCGCGGTGTTACTACGACGGCGTAAATCCGGTTTTACGGTGTTTTTCGTGTTTCCAGGTTTTAAATCATTAAGTTAGCATATCATATAGATATAGAACATGTGTTTAGTTGATTTTAAAAGTCAAGTTAGAAGGATTAACTTTTGTTTGCGAACAAGTTTAGAATTAACTAAACTATGTTCTAGTGATTACAAGTTTAAACCTTCGAATAAGATAGCTTTATATGTATGAATCGAATGATGTTATGAACATCATTACTACCTTAAGTTCCTTGGATGAACCTACTGGAAAAGAGAAAAATGGATCTAGCTTCAATGGATCCTTGGATGGCTCAAAGTTCTTGAAGCAAAATCATGACACGAAAACAAGTTCAAGTAAGATCATCACTTGAAATAAGATTGTTATAGTTATAGAAATTGAACCAAAGTTTGAATATGATTATTACCTTGTATTAGAATGATAACCTACTGTAAGAAACAAAGATTTCTTGAGGTTGGATGATCACCTTACAAGATTGGAAGTGAGCTAGCAAACTTGAAAGTATTCTTGATTTTATGAAACTAGAACTTTTGGAATTTATGAAGAACACTTAGAACTTGAAGATAGAACTTGAGAGAGTTCAATTAGATGAAGAAAATTGAAGAATGAAAGTGTTTGTAGGTGTTTTTGGTCGTTGGTGTATGGATTGGATATAAAGGATATGTAATTTTGTTTTCATGTAAATAAGTCATGAATGATTACTCATATTTTTGTAATCTTATGAGATATTTCATGCTAGTTGCCAAATGATGGTTCCCACATGTGTTAGGTGACTCACATGGGCTGCTAAGAGCTGATCATTGGAGTGTATATACCAATAGTACATACATCTAAAAGCTGTGTATTGTACGAGTACGAATACGGGTGCATACGAGTAGAATTGTTGATGAAACTGAACGAGAATGTAATTGTAAGCATTTTTGTTAAGTAGAAGTATTTTGATAAGTGTATTGAAGTCTTTCAAAAGTGTATAAATACATATTAAAACACTACATGTATATACATTTTAACTGAGTCGTTAAGTCATCGTTAGTCGTTACATGTAAGTGTTGTTTTGAAACCTTTAGGTTAACGATCTTGTTAAATGTTGTTAACCCAATGTTTATAATATCAAAAGAGATTTTAAATTATTATATTATCATGATATTATGATGTACGAATATCTCTTAATATGATATATATACATTAAATGTCGTTACAACGATAAACGTTACATATATGTCTCGTTTCAAAATCATTAAGTTAGTAGTCTTGTTTTTACATATGTAGTTCATTGTTAATATAATTAATGATATGTTTACTTATCATAATATCATGTTAACTATATATATAACCATATATATGTCATCATATAGTTTTTTTCCAAGTTTTAACGTTCGTGAATCACCGGTCAACTTGGGTGGTCAATTGTCTATATGAAACCTATTTCAATTAATCAAGTCTTAACAAGTTTGATTGCTTAACATGTTGGAAACATTTAATCATGTAAACATCAATCTCAATTAATATATATAAACATGGAAAAGTTCGGGTCACTACAGTACCTACCCGTTAAATAAATTTCGTCCCGAAATTTTAAGCTGTTGAAGGTGTTGACGAATCTTCTGGAAATAGATGCGGGTATTTCTTCTTCATCTGATCTTCACGCTCCCAGGTGAACTCGGGTCCTCTACGAGCATTCCATCGAACCTTAACAATTGGTATCTTGTTTTGCTTAAGTCTTTTAACCTCACGATCCATTATTTCGACGGGTTCTTCGATGAATTGGAGTTTTTCGTTGATTTGGATTTCATCTAACGGAATAGTGAGATCTTCTTTAGCAAAACATTTCTTCAAATTCGAGACGTGGAAAGTGTTATGTACAGCCGCGAGTTGTTGAGGTAACTCAAGTCGGTAAGCTACTGGTCCGACACGATCAATAATCTTGAATGGTCCAATATACCTTGGATTTAATTTCCCTCGTTTACCAAATCGAACAACGCCTTTCCAAGGTGAAACTTTAAGCATGACCATCTCTCCAATTTCAAATTCTATATCTTTTCTTTTAATGTCAGCGTAGCTCTTTTGTCGACTTTGGGCGGTTTTCAACCGTTGTTGAATTTGGATGATCTTCTCGGTAGTTTCTTGTATAATCTCCGGACCCGTAATCTGTCTATCCCCCACCTCACTCCAACAAATCGGAGACCTGCACTTTCTACCATAAAGTGCTTCAAACGGCGCCATCTCAATGCTTGAATGGTAGCTGTTGTTGTAGGAAAATTCTGCTAACGGTAGATGTCGATCCCAACTGTTTCCGAAATCAATAACACATGCTCGTAGCATGTCTTCAAGCGTTTGTATCGTCCTTTCGCTCTGCCCATCAGTTTGTGGATGATAGGCAGTACTCATGTCTAGACGAGTTCCTAATGCTTGCTGTAATGTCTGCCAGAATCTTGAAATAAATCTGCCATCCCTATCAGAGATAATAGAGATTGATATTCCATGTCTGGAGACGACTTCCTTCAAATACAGTCGTGCTAACTTCTCCATCTTGTCATCTTCTCTTATTGGTAGGAAGTGTGCTGATTTGGTGAGACGATCAACTATTACCCAAATAGTATCAAAACCACTTGCAGTCCTTGGCAATTTAGTGATGAAATCCATGGTAATGTTTTCCCATTTCCATTCCGGGATTTCGGGTTGTTGAAGTAGACCTGATGGTTTCTGATGCTCAGCTTTGACCTTAGAACACGTCAAACATTCTCCTACGTATTTAGCAACATCGGCTTTCATACCCGGCCACCAAAAATGTTTCTTGAGATCCTTGTACATCTTCCCCGTTCCAGGATGTATTGAGTATCTGGTTTTATGAGCTTCTCTAAGTACCATTTCTCTCATATCTCCAAATTTTGGTACCCAAATCCTTTCAGCCCTATACCGGGTTCCGTCTTCCCGAATATTAAGATGCTTCTCCGATCCTTTGGGTATTTCATCCTTTAAATTTCCTTCTTTTAAAACTCCTTGTTGCGCCTCCTTTATTTGAGTAGTAATGTTATTATGAATCATTATATTCATAGATTTTACTCGAATGGGTTCTCTATCCTTCCTGCTCAAGGCATCGGCTACCACATTTGCCTTCCCCGGGTGGTAACGAATCTCAAAATCGTAATCATTCAATAATTCAATCCACCTACGCTGCCTCATATTCAGTTGTTTCTGATTAAATATGTGTTGAAGACTTTTGTGGTCGGTATATATAATACTTTTGACCCCATATAAGTAGTGCCTCCAAGTCTTTAATGCAAAAACAACCGCGCCTAATTCCAAATCATGCGTCGTATAATTTTGTTCGTGAATCTTCAATTGTCTAGACGCATAAGCAATCACCTTCGTTCGTTGCATTAATACACAACCGAGACCTTGCTTTGATGCGTCACAATAAATCACAAAATCATCATTCCCTTCAGGCAATGACAATATAGGTGCCGTAGTTAGCTTTTTCTTCAATAACTGAAACGCTTTCTCTTGTTCATCATTCCATTCAAATTTCTTCCCTTTATGCGTTAATGCAGTCAAGGGTTTTGCTATTCTGGAAAAGTCTTGGATGAACCTTCTGTAGTAACCAGCTAGTCCTAAAAACTGGCGTATGTGTTTCGGAGTTTTCGGGGTTTCCCACTTTTCAACAGTTTCTATCTTTGCCGGATCCACCTTAATACCTTCTTTGTTCACTATGTGACCGAGGAATTGAACTTCTTCCAACCAAAATGCACACTTTGAAAACTTAGCGTACAATTCTTCCTTCCTCAATACTTCTAACACCTTTCTCAAATGTTCACCGTGTTCTTGGTCATTCTTTGAGTAAATAAGTATGTCATCAATGAAAACAATGACAAACTTGTCAAGGTATGGTCCACACACTCGGTTCATAAGGTCCATGAACACAGCTGGTGCATTAGTTAAACCAAACGGCATGACCATAAACTCGTAATGACCGTAACGTGTTCTGAAAGCAGTCTTTGGAATATCATCTTCTTTCACCCGCATTTGATGATACCCAGAACGTAAGTCAATCTTTGAATAAACAGACGAGCCTTGTAGTTGATCAAATAAGTCGTCGATTCTCGGTAGTGGGTAGCGGTTCTTGATGGTAAGTTTGTTCAACTCTCGGTAGTCGATACACAACCTGAATGTACCATCTTTCTTCTTGACAAACAAAACAGGAGCTCCCCACGGTGATGTGCTTGGTCGAATGAAACCACGCTCTAAAAGTTCTTGTAATTGGCTTTGCAGTTCTTTCATCTCGCTGGGTGCGAGTCTGTAAGGAGCACGAGCTATTGGTGCAGCTCCTGGTACAAGATCTATTTGAAATTCAACGGATCGATGTGGGGGTAATCCCGGTAATTCTTTCGGAAATACATCGGGAAATTCTTTTGCAATGGGAACATCATTGATGCTCTTTTCTTCAGTTTGTACTTTCTCGACGTGTGCTAGAACAGCATAGCAACCTTTTCTTATTAGTTTTTGTGCCTTCAAATTACTAATAAGATGTAGCTTCGTGTTGCCCTTTTCTCCGTACACCATTAAGGGTTTTCCTTTTTCTCGTATAATGCGAATTGCATTTTTGTAACAAACGATCTCCGCTTTCACTTCTTTCAACCAGTCCATACCGATTATCACATCAAAACTCCCTAACTCTACTGGTATCAAATCAATCTTAAATGTTTCGCTAACCAGTTTAATTTCTCGATTCCGACATATATTATCTGCTGAAATTAATTTACCATTTGCTAATTCGAGTAAAAATTTACTATCCAAAGGCGTCAATGGACAACTTAATTTAGCACAAAAATCTCTACTCATATAGCTTCTATCCGCACCCGAATCAAATAAAACGTAAGCAGATTTATTGTCAATAAGAAACGTACCCGTAACAAGCTCCGGGTCTTCCTGTGCCTCTACCGCATTAATATTGAAAACTCTTCCACGGCCTTGTCCATTCGTGTTCTCCTGGTTCGGGCAATTTCTAATAATGTGGCCTGGTTTTCCACATTTATAACAAACTACATTGGCATAACTTGCTCCGACACTACTTGCTCCGCCATTACTCGTTCCGACACCATTTGTTCCTTTCGTTCTATTAACCCCTGGTCCGTAGACCTCACACTTCGCCGCGCTATGACCATTTCTTTTACACTTGTTGCAAAATTTGGTGCAGAACCCCGAGTGATTCTTTTCACACCTTTGGCATAGTTGCTTCTGATTGTTGTTGTTGTTGCGGTTATTATTGTTGTTGGGATGATTGTTGTAGTTGTTGTTGTTGTTGTTGTTGTTGTTGTTGTTGTTGTTGTTGTTGGGCCGTTTGTTGTAGTTGCGATTGATGTTGCGATTGTTGGGATAATTGTTGCGATTATTGTTGTAATTGCTGTTGTTGTTGTATTGGTGATTCTTATCACCGTTTTCCTCCCACTTTCTTTTGACTTGCTTCACATTGGCCTCTTCAGCAGTCTGTTCTTTAATTCTTTCTTCAATCTGGTTCACTAGTTTGTGAGCCATTCTACATGCCTGTTGTATGGAGGCGGGCTCGTGTGAACTTATATCTTCTTGGATTCTTTCCGGTAATCCTTTCACAAACGCGTCGATCTTCTCTTCCTCATCTTCGAATGCTCCCGGACACAATAGGCACAATTCTGTGAATCGTCTTTCGTACGTGGTAATATCAAATCCTTGGGTTCGTAACCCTCTAAGTTCTGTCTTGAGCTTATTGACCTCGGTTCTGGGACGGTACTTCTCGTTCATCAAGTGCTTGAATGCTGACCACGGTAGTGCGTACGCATCATCTTGTCCCACTTGCTCTAGATAGGTATTCCACCATGTTAACGCAGAACCTGTGAAGGTATGCGTAGCGTACTTCACTTTGTCCTCTTCAGTACACTTACTTATGGCAAACACCGATTCAACCTTCTCGGTCCACCGTTTCAATCCGATCGGTCCTTCGGTTCCATCAAATTCCAAAGGTTTGCAGGCAGTGAATTCTTTGTAGGTGCATCCTACACGATTTCCTGTACTGCTAGATCCAAGGTTATTGTTGGTATGTAGCGCAGCCTGTACTGCGGCTATGTTTGAAGCTAGAAAAGTACGGAATTCCTCTTCATTCATATTCACGGTGTGTCGAGTAGTCGGTGCCATTTCCTTCAAAATAGTTAAATGGAACAAGTTAATCATACAGAATATTAAGAGTAGTTAATAGTATTTCGTAGCATAATATGAACTCATTTATAAAAGCTTTTTCTTCATATTAGCGTTTTATAAGTTTAAATTCGGGTAGTACCTACCCGTTAAGTTCATACTTAGTAGCTAATATACAATTCAACTACTACAATTCTATATGAAAAACTGATTATAATAATATTTCGCGTTCAAACTGTTATACAATATTTTACAAACTTACAATACCGCTTATTTTACATAAAGCATGAAATATAGCACACAATAACTTTGATACAAGATAGTTGTGAAGACAATTCTAGCTAGTACACAAGTCGTTCAGCAAAGGCAATAAAGACACGTAATTCATACGTCCAGAAACAAGTCATGCATTCTGGTTTTACTAGGACTACTTCCCATCCTTGGTCTTGTGCAACATAACCGTTATGGCCGTTGATAAGACAGCGTGTTGTAACGTCATCAAAGGGACGAGGGTTACGTAATGTCCAACAGTCCCGTAATAATCTAAAAACCTCATTTCTTACCCCAATTACCGACTCCGTCACTTGTGGAAACGTTTTGTTTAATAGTTGTAGCCCGATGTTCTTGTTCTCACTTTGGTGAGAAGCGAACATTACTAATCCGTAAGCATAACATGCTTCTTTATGTTGCATGTTAGCCGCTTTTTCTAAATCACGAAGTCCAATATTCGGATATATTGAGTCAAAATAATTTCTTAACCCGTTGCGTAAAATAGCATTTGGGTTCCCCGCAATATATGCGTCAAAGTAAACACATCGTAACTTATGGGTTTCCCAATGTGATATCCCCCATCTTTCAAACGAAAGTGTCTTATAAACCAAGACATTCTTGGAACGTTCTTCGAATGTCTTACAAACTGATCTCGCCTTAAATAGTTGTGCCGAAGAATTCTGGCCGACTCTAGACAAGATTTCATCAATCATGTCTCCGGGTAGGTCTCTTAAAATATTGGGTTGTCTATCCATTTTGTGTTTTTAAACTGTAAAATAGACAAGAGTTAGATTCATAAAAAAAATACTTATTAATACAAGCAATTTTTACATATATCATAAAGCATAAGAACACTATATTCCATATATTACACCACACGAATACAACTATCTTATTCCGACTCGCTTGTTTCTTCTTCTTCGGTTTTGGTTCGTTTTGCCAAGTTTCTAGGGATATATGATGTTCCCCTAATACGAGCCGTCGTTGTCCACATTGGTTTAGAAAAACCTGGTGGTTTAGAGGTTCCCGGTTCATTGTTACAACTTAAGGACTTCGGGGGTTGACGATACATATAAAGTTCATCGGGGTTGGAATTAGATTTCTCTATTTTTATGCCCTTTCCCTTATTATTTTCTTTTGCCTTTTTAAATTCAGTTGGGGTAATTTCTATAACATCATCGGAATTCTCATCGGAATCCGATTCATCGGAGAATTGGTAATCCTCCCAATATTTTGCTTCCTTGGCGGAAACACCATTGACCATAATTAACTTTGGTCGGTTGGTTGAGGATTTTCTTTTACTTAACCGTTTTATTATTTCCCCCACCGGTTCTATTTCTTCATCCGGTTCCGATTCTTCTTCCGGTTCCGATTCTTCTTCCGGTTCCTCTTCGGGAACTTGTGAATCAGTCCACAAATCATTCCAATTTACATTTGACTCTTCATTATTATTAGGTGAGTCAATGGGACTTGTTCTAGAGGTAGACATCTATCACATAATATCAAACACGTTAAGAGATTAATATATCACATAATATTCATATGTTAAAAATATATAGTTTCCAACAAAAATGTTAAGCAATCATTTTTAAAGAAAACACGGTCGAAGTCCAGACTCACTAATGCATCCTAACAAACTCGATAAGACACACTAATGCAAATTTTCTGGTTCTCTAAGACCAACGCTCGGATACCAACTGAAATGTCCCGTTCTTATTGATTAAAAACGTTCCATATTAATTGATTTCGTTGCGAGGTTTTGACCTCTATATGAGACGTTTTTCAAAGACTGCATTCATTTTAAAACAAACCATAACCTTTATTTCATCAATAAAGGTTTAAAAAGCTTTACGTAGATTATCAAATAATGATAATCTAAAATATCCTGTTTACACACGACCATTACATAATGGTTTACAATACAAATATGTTACAACAAAATAAGTTTCTTGAATGCAGTTTTTACACAATATCATACAAGCATGGACTCCAAATCTTGTCCTTATTTAAGTATGCGACAGCGGAAGCTCTTAATAATCACCTGAGAATAAACATGCTTAAAACGTCAACAAAAATGTTGGTGAGTTATAGGTTTAACCTATATATATCAAATCCTAACAATAGACCACAAGATTTCATATTTTAATACACATCCCATACATAGAGATAAAAATCATTCATATGGTGAACACCTGGTAACCGACAATAACAAGATGCATATATAAGAATATCCCCATCATTCCGGGACACCCTTCGGATATGATATAAATTTCGAAGTACTAAAGCATCCGGTACTTTGGATGGGGTTTGTTAGGCCCAATAGATCTATCTTTAGGATTCGCGTCAATTAGGGTGTCTGTTCCCTAATTCTTAGATTACCAGACTTAATAAAAAGGGGCATATTCGATTTCGATAATTCAACCATAGAATGTAGTTTCACGTACTTGTGTCTATTTTGTAAATCATTTATAAAACCTGCATGTATTCTCATCCCAAAAATATTAGATTTTAAAAGTGGGACTATAACTCACTTTCATTTTTTTTTACTTCGTCGGGAAGTAAGACTTGGCCACTGGTTGATTCACGAACCTATAACAATATATACATATATATCAAAGTATGTTCAAAATATATTTACAACACTTTTAATATATTTTGATGTTTTAAGTTTATTAAGTCAGCTGTCCTCGTTAGTAACCTACAACTAGTTGTCCACAATTAGATGTACAGAAATAAATCGATAAATATTATCTTGAATCAATCCACGACCCAGTGTATACGTATCTCAGTATTGATCACAACTCAAACTATATATATTTTGGAATCAACCTCAACCCTGTATAGCTAACTCCAACATTCACATATAGAGTGTCTATGGTTGTTCCGAAATATATATAGATGTGTCGACATGATAGGTCGAAACATTGTATACGTGTCTATGGTATCTCAAGATTACATAATATATAATACAAGTTGATTAAGTTATGGTTGGAATAGATTTGTTACCAATTTTCACGTAGCTAAAATGAGAAAAATTATCCAATCTTGTTTTACCCATAACTTCTTCATTTTAAATCCGTTTTGAGTGAATCAAATTGCTATGGTTTCATATTGAACTCTATTTTATGAATCTAAACAAAAAAAGTATAGGTTTCTAGTCGGAAAAATAAGTTACAAGTCGTTTTTGTAAAGGTAGTCATTTCAGTCGAAAGAACGACGTCTAGATGACCATTTTAGAAAACATACTTCCACTTTGAGTTTAACCATAATTTTTGGATATAGTTTCATGTTCATAATAAAAATCATTTTCTCAGAATAACAACTTTTAAATCAAAGTTTATCATAGTTTTTAATTAACTAACCCAAAACAGCCCGCGGTGTTACTACGACGGCGTAAATCCGGTTTTACGGTGTTTTTCGTGTTTCCAGGTTTTAAATCATTAAGTTAGCATATCATATAGATATAGAACATGTGTTTAGTTGATTTTAAAAGTCAAGTTAGAAGGATTAACTTTTGTTTGCGAACAAGTTTAGAATTAACTAAACTATGTTCTAGTGATTACAAGTTTAAACCTTCGAATAAGATAGCTTTATATGTATGAATCGAATGATGTTATGAACATCATTACTACCTTAAGTTCCTTGGATGAACCTACTGGAAAAGAGAAAAATGGATCTAGCTTCAATGGATCCTTGGATGGCTCAAAGTTCTTGAAGCAAAATCATGACACGAAAACAAGTTCAAGTAAGATCATCACTTGAAATAAGATTGTTATAGTTATAGAAATTGAACCAAAGTTTGAATATGATTATTACCTTGTATTAGAATGATAACCTACTGTAAGAAACAAAGATTTCTTGAGGTTGGATGATCACCTTACAAGATTGGAAGTGAGCTAGCAAACTTGAAAGTATTCTTGATTTTATGAAACTAGAACTTTTGGAATTTATGAAGAACACTTAGAACTTGAAGATAGAACTTGAGAGAGTTCAATTAGATGAAGAAAATTGAAGAATGAAAGTGTTTGTAGGTGTTTTTGGTCGTTGGTGTATGGATTGGATATAAAGGATATGTAATTTTGTTTTCATGTAAATAAGTCATGAATGATTACTCATATTTTTGTAATCTTATGAGATATTTCATGCTAGTTGCCAAATGATGGTTCCCACATGTGTTAGGTGACTCACATGGGCTGCTAAGAGCTGATCATTGGAGTGTATATACCAATAGTACATACATCTAAAAGCTGTGTATTGTACGAGTACGAATACGGGTGCATACGAGTAGAATTGTTGATGAAACTGAACGAGAATGTAATTGTAAGCATTTTTGTTAAGTAGAAGTATTTTGATAAGTGTATTGAAGTCTTTCAAAAGTGTATAAATACATATTAAAACACTACATGTATATACATTTTAACTGAGTCGTTAAGTCATCGTTAGTCGTTACATGTAAGTGTTGTTTTGAAACCTTTAGGTTAACGATCTTGTTAAATGTTGTTAACCCAATGTTTATAATATCAAAAGAGATTTTAAATTATTATATTATCATGATATTATGATGTACGAATATCTCTTAATATGATATATATACATTAAATGTCGTTACAACGATAAACGTTACATATATGTCTCGTTTCAAAATCATTAAGTTAGTAGTCTTGTTTTTACATATGTAGTTCATTGTTAATATAATTAATGATATGTTTACTTATCATAATATCATGTTAACTATATATATAACCATATATATGTCATCATATAGTTTTTTTCCAAGTTTTAACGTTCGTGAATCACCGGTCAACTTGGGTGGTCAATTGTCTATATGAAACCTATTTCAATTAATCAAGTCTTAACAAGTTTGATTGCTTAACATGTTGGAAACATTTAATCATGTAAACATCAATCTCAATTAATATATATAAACATGGAAAAGTTCGGGTCACTACATGAATGATCGAAGCCAAATATGCCCCTTTTTTCTTGGTAACCTAAGAATTAGTAAACCGATCTACTAATTGACGCGAATCCTAAAGATAGATCTATGGGCCCGACGAACCCCATCCAAAGTACCGGATGCTTTAGTACTTCGATGTTGTTTTATATCATGTCCGAAGGATTTCTCAGAATGATAAGGGATATTCTTATATGCATCTTGTTAATGTCGGTTACTAGGTGTTCAATCCATATGAATGATTTTTGTCTCTATGCATGGGACGTATATTTAAGAGAAATGAAAATGAAAATCTTGTGGTCTATTAAAATGATGAAAATGAATGTTTATGATAAACTAATGAACTCACCAACCTTTTGGTTGACACTTTAAAGCATGGTTATTCTCAGGTATGAAAAAAATCTTCCGCTGTGCATTTGCTCAATTTAAAGATATTACTTGGAGTCATTCATGACATATTTCAAAAGACGTTGCATTCAAATCATTGAGTACAAGATTATTATTAAGTTATTTATAGTTAGATATTATGAAATGGTATGCATGCCGTCAACTTTTGATGTAAAGAAAGTTTGTCTTTTAAAAACGAATGCAATGTTTGTAAAATGTATCATATAGAGGTCAAGTACCTCGCTATGTAACCAACTATTGTGAATCATTTATAATCGATATGGACTTCGTCCAGATGGATTATGACAGGTTATGAAAGTTGGTATCAGAGCTGGTATAACGGCGTCCACGTGTGACGGGTTAGTCGTAAAGTAGGTTCTCACAGTGTTACCTGTGATGAAGTATTGGCTCTTACTCCTTGCGATCCCTTATGAGGGTTGGCAATTGCCGAGAGGCAGGCCCTAAAATCAGTATCTGAGGTACACTCAGTGGTCACCAGGCGGTTAGCTGGGAAGACACTAGGTGGGACGGTGGTTGTCCCCAACTGTGCTTCAGTTGGTATCAGAGCGGTGGTCTTAGCGAACCTGGTCTTCCATTAGTGTGTCTAATTGATAGTTGTTTAGATGCATTAGTGAGTCTGGACTTCGACCGTGTCTGCATGTCAAAAGTTTTGCTTATCATTTCGTGTCAAAAATTATTAACTTATCATCCTTAAAGTCTAGACACGTCTTACTGCCTCTATTGCATAGACAGTGTATAGATAAATTCATATCTTAGCGTATCTGTTATTGTTGCCTTTGCCTGACAGCTTCTGTAGATTCCTCCGTAACTTATGGGATTTTAGTATTATATATGCAAATGTAAATTATGTATTGCAGGATACTAATCTACATCCTATAATCTATTTTTTTATCGAAAATCCTTCATCTGATTGTACGGGATGAATCCCTCAACCAGTTCGAGTCCCTCAGATTTCGATAACTATTCCGATAGTTATTCCGACAGCTATTCCGACATGAATATTCACCTAAGTTCTGAAGCGGTGTCACCAGAATGAATCAACCAATCATCCATCCCCAATTCATCTGATGGGTTCTTAGTCGACTTAATCAATGGAGACGCGAAGAAGACGATCCCTTCCACCAACCGAATTCATCTCTTGGCGAAGAACCTGAAGCACTTATCGGAGAACCTATCCGAAACACCATTTTCAACCTCATTTCCAGAGTAGCTTGACACGATTATATACTATATAAAATTCTAAACCTTATTCATTCGTTCGTTCCGACCGACAATCATTCCGGAATAATGGAAGAAGTCAACAAGCTTCGCGCTCGAGTAATCAATTTGGAGAATATGGTGCAAAATTTATCAGCTTCAGCAACATCACCAGCACCAACATCAATACCCGTACCACCAACAACACAAGTTCAACATCACACACACCTCAACATCTCATTATGTACCTCGAGCATAATCATCAATCTGCAAATCATTCTTCATCATTTATCTTCGTTCGACGTGGCGATTATGTAATCTCTAATGTTTTAGAGATTATGTATTCTAGTTCTAACTGTAAACCAAATGAGTTTAATATCATATTAACTCATTAAATCCATGATTACATCTGAAAAAATATATATGTATATATGTTTTCATAAAGATTGTAATTAAAAATTCTTTTGTACAAACGGTTAATGATGAAAATATTTTAACGGGTAGGTAATACCCGAGGAATATTTAGATTTCACATTAATAAGTTACACTATACATTCTTCGAATCTGATTCAACAGTTATTTACTATCATACTTACATCTACCGATATACAAATCCGTTCACCACAGAATAACCATTTTCATTCAATTTCATATTTGGATTTTGACTTATCAGAATCCAACAAGTAGCATAATGAAAAAAACATTGAACAAAATAAAATTTGTTAGAAACAAACAAATTAATTATGAGAAATTTTGTTAAGAATCCACGCTAACTGTTCCTAGCTAACTGATTACATTTTATTCATCGCAATTTAATTATCGCAATTTACATTCTCGCAATTTTATTTATCGTCATTTAATTTCTGTTATTTACTTTACGCACTTTATTTATCGTCATTTAATTTCTGTTATTTATTTTTACTCACTTTAAATATCGGGACACGTATACAAAGTTTTGACATATTATATCGACGCATATATATATTATTTGGAATAACCATAGACACTCTATATGCTGTAATGATCGAGTTCGCTATACAGGGTTGAGGTTGATTCTATAATAATATATATACTTTGAGTTGTGATCGAGTCTGAGACATGTACACGGGTCACGACACGTATTAATTAATTCGAATATTATATATTGCTAACTGTGGACTATCAATGAGGACTACCAACATTGAACAATTAAAATGAATTAAAATATTAATTATAATATATGAAACAAAATAATTCTTCAAGTTTGCCATTATATTACAGTAAGTCATGCTGAGTTCTAATGAAATGTGATGATTCACAGACCATAACGTCATCATGTGCCATGTTACATAACTCTTTCATTCTGCTTAACTTCTGAACATATCAAGAAAGTATATTCTTGATAGTTCTATTCTCAGTGATTCTGGTATTTTGACTAATCAAATCGTGCTAATACATTCTTTCTTATTTAGAACATGATGTTTTTCCGAAATTCCATACTAACGAATTCTGGACCGTTACTCGCTTTAATAGAGGTCGGGAGGATAATAAAAATGCAAAGAGCTACAAAATATAAGAGAAAATATGAAGCCCAATAACAACACGGAGGTTACAAACCGTGGATATTAATACGAATAGCAATATAAAGACACGGTAGAATTAAGAATAGTATCACCCCAAGGTAATGGTAGAAGTAAATAGATTTTCTAGTGGAAGATTGAAAAGAATGATGACAGAAATGATAATTGGGAAAATATCAAGGATTAGAAGGGGATTAAACATTTTCATAATCTTTTAGATGTATGAATTAAGAAAGGAAGTATAGGAATGGTGAGAATAATGAAACGAAAGAGTTTAATTTATAATGGGAATATCAAACAGAGAAATCGAGGCAGATCACCGTATTTAATTATAAAGATCTTAATTTCCTTATTCGCCTAAGAATCAAATCTTTTAGATTTCGAGGATTTTCTTTAAATCCTTTGAATTCCGGAATTCAACCCCGTTTATGTCAAAAGCTAAGGAAAATCTTATTTTCTCCAATTCACTCTTTTGCGATAGCTTCACTCGTATTCTTAGAATAATCGAATTATTTTATTATTATTATTATTCAATAATGATAAACCTCTAATTATCAACTCATATTAGTCATGAAAACATTTTTATTGTAAGCCATGACCACCTCACTCAAATTTCAGGACGAAATTTCTTTAACGGGTAGGTACTGTGATGACCCGGGAATTTCTGACTAAATTTAAACTTAATCTTACTATGATTTTGACACGACAAGCAAAGTCTGTAATGTTGAAGTCTCAAAAACTGTGAACTGTGTTTATGTATTCATTTGACCTTTGACTACTCCTGACGATTCACGAACAATTGGTTGTAAATAAATATGTATATTTATATAAATATATGTATATATAATGATTTGAAATTTTAAAATAAACATTAGAATTAATTATGTAAAATATGTTACGAAATAATTAAGTGTAAATTTAAAATGAATCCATATATAAATATATATGATTTCTATGTATAATAATTATTTTGTGTATTGTATTATATATATAAAATTTATAAATAATAAATATTCAATAAAAAGTTATCATGTAATATATGATTATTAAAAGTTACATATTTAATAATATATAGTTGTTATATTAATATTATTACTTTCATTATCATTATTATTATAGATATTAGAAAACAACACAGTTTATTATCATTATAAATATTATTATAAATTTTTATGAGTATTAATATTATTATTATTGTTAATAATATAATCATTATTATTATTATTATTATTATTATTATTATTATTATTATTATTATTATTATTATTATTATTATTATTATTATTATTAGCATTATTAATATACTTAAATGTTTAATAATACTAATTATTTTACAAAAATATAAATGTAGACATATATATACCACGAAATCAGATTTCATAATTCAACATCACTGTGTATGATTGAGTAGTAGTACAAATCAACTCCATTTAAGAACAAAAGTTGTAACGACCCTGGATTTTCTAACGTTTACTTATTAATATTTATTATTAATACTTGTGATTAAATGAATGTATTGTTATACATTCACTTGTTACCATACATGACTTTTAAATGCCCGACATGTCTTTGTGACACACGAACATTACACGAATAATATTTTTAAAATATTATTTACATTCATGATTAAGTTTTACTAATCATTTTAATTAACTAAGGTTACTAGTTAATTACTTGGGCTTTGTTGGATTTATTTGTTAATCACTTGAACTTGGGCTTTCATTAGTGTTAGTGGACTTAGAAGCCCACTCTACTAACCTTAATGGACTTATTAGCCCATTACTTTCATGTAAGTATCACATTAAGACTTAACTAGTTGATAAATACTTATGAAATCTAGTTACTAGTATGGTTACATATCTTTCCCATGCAAATACCCCTAATTACCAAATTTTGAGCCATAAGCATGCAAAAGACTAGTGAATATTTCCTGTCCCCTCTTTGATTCCCCTAACCATCGGCCACCTATAGCAATGGGAGAGTTCAAACTTTTTTTTTACTTACACTCTTGTATTCTCTCATTCCATTACACACACTTCATTTCATACTTCCATCTTTTTCTCATTTCTCTCTCAAATTGTAAGTAACAAAGCTTAATGTTCTTCCTTTTCTCTTCTCTAAAACCGTGGCACCTACACACTCTCATCATCACCATCTTTTGCTTATTTAAGTTACTTGTCTTTGATTATTGTTTACTCAATTGTTGTTGTTTACTTACTAGTTAACAAGAATCAAACTCTTTAGTTTGTTCTTCATTTCATCTTGTATTTACAAGAACATACAAGGACAAAACTTCCTAGTTTATGTTCTACACTTAATGTTTAAAGATTAAAGTTCATGTGTTGTAAAAATCATTACTTGAATTCATGTTTGTAAACTTAAAGTTTACTTTCTTAAAGATCAAGATTTTGCCTTGAATCTTTAAAGTATGAACAACCATGAACTTGTTAACTTGTAGATTTAATTATTTCTTCATCCTTGCACTTTTTAAATTCATGATTTTGGTTACATGGTCAAGTATTACAAGTTAATCTTGATCTCATACTTCTTGGAACTAAAAGTAACTTTATAAGTTCAAGAACGTGGAGGTTAACTTTCTAGTTATAACTTCAAATACTTGTGATGGATTTAAGTTCTATAGCTTATGGTCTACTTATTTTGTCATAATCAAAAGCTTGTAAGCTTACATACACTTTACAAGATAAAAATCTAAGTTTTGTAACTTATGGTTTCATTAAAGTAAAGATTCAAGTGTTATTACTAAGGATTTAACTTAATAACTTTAGATCTAGACTTTTGGGTCTTGGATCTTCAAGATCAAACTAAGAACTATGTTCTACAACTTAAGATCTTGATTAGTTAGTTTACTTTCAAGTTTGTAGTTCAATATTACTTTTATAGTTCATGTATGATCTAAGATTTTGATGTAACTTTGGTTCATCAAGCTACTTGCAACACTTAAATGAGTTGTGCTACATGTCTTAGACTTACACAAGTGTTATGATGGTCAAGCCTTGGTGAAGATGATGCAAACACATCAACGATTTGTACACTTGAAGCTATATGCATCAAGGATGAGAACCGTGATAAGCATCGAGCACCAAGAACCCACCGAAACCTACTGTTTACTGTTTTCTGGAACAGACCCAAACACCTGAGCTACTGTAAAGTTGATTTTCAGTTAGCTCTGTTTGAGTAGATAATTTTTCATTTGAGACTCGTCTTAATCCGAGTTACGGTTTAGGATCTATGGCCCTCCGAGTGTCACTATGTCCTTTAACGTTGTGCTGAAAAATTCTTACCTAATCGCACTTAGACGGTCACCACGGTTACATAAAGATGAGTTGGCTTCTGGAATATTTAACACAACTAAACGAATCATATACGGAGCCACTGGTATCACCTTATTTCAGTAGGTATAGAGGCCGTGGTGACTGATCGAAGTCAGCCTTTGTTTTAAACTCTTTTCATGAACGAAACTTACTTTACACCTTTTGTTTGATGATGAATGATGATGACCCTTAAGACCTTATTTACATACTTTTAAACCTATTGGGACGATTTACTGACTTAGTAATATTTGACTTAGGTTGAGGACTTTCTGGACCTACGTACTTGCTTACTTCCCGACTCGACTTTACCACTATTTTATCACTGTGAGTTATAACATCCCTTTTTACTTTAACTATTTTGGGAACTGAGAATACATGCGTATTTTACGTTTTACATACTAGGCACGAGTACTTAAACTTATATATGTGTGGGTTATACAACGGCATAAACATTCCTTTTAGCTCGGTAACGTTTAGTCATTGGTTTTTGAACCGGTGGACTCGAATCTTAGATATGGATCCATAGGGTTTGACATCCCCACTCGGGCTAGTAGCGCTAGCATTTAACGGGTGTTTAATACTTCGTAAACATACGCACTCGCCAAGTGTACTTTCAGGGGGTTATAAACGTTAAGTTAGTTACCAAGTGCCCATGGTTAAATATATACTTTATCATACTGTTTTGAAACGCTCTTTGTAGCACTGAAATCTCATGACCTACCTTACATACTGTTATACTTAAACTATAGCTCACCAACCTTTGTGTTGACGTTTTTAAGCATGTTTTTCTCAGGTGCTTAAGGTTAGCCGCTTCCGCTGTTGTACTAGTCTTGCTGTAGACACCCGCTGCTTTAGAGATGTCACCGCATGAACGTTTATCTTGCATTCATAAACATTATTACTTTTGAAACTATGATTTGTAACGACCATTGGGGTCACGTACAGTTATTAATTTCTTCTATTCATAGAAGCATACTTTCGATGTAAAACATTCGACGTTATTTATGACGTCACCTTTTATCATATATGCAAACGTATTTTGAAATAGCATATAGTGTTTGACCTTTAATGATCCTGTTGTTGATGGTCCTGAAGGTATTTAGTATGCCCGAGAGACATATTAAATTAATGTGGCTAATATGTTTTGATCCAAGTCGGGTCATACCCAATAACAAGCTTACCAACACTTTATATGTATTTAATCTTAACGACTGGATCGTTAAATAAATACGCGACACTTGAACTTTAGAAAATCAGTTTTCTGAAATGTTATTACTTGAAATAAATTATTTGGATAATTTGTATTTAATTATTTATAGGTTTAAATAATTATGTTGTATTATATTTTATAAAATGGTTTATAAAATTATTGTAAATAATAAGTACATGTATATTTTATACAAGTTTTATAAAATTATTTACAAGTTTTATAAAATTTACATATTGTATAAAATAATGGAATTTGTGGGCAGATTTTGTAGACTCAAGAAGTCCTCCCATGCTTATTCCTTTTGGTACTTTTGAGGCCTTAACTCCTAGGAACATGCTTAATATGTTTACCAAGGTCTTGACTCAAAACACACATGCAATACACAACATAACAACAAGTAAATAACTGCAAAAATTGTTCCTGCTGCTGTCCAAAAGCTGTGGGCTGTTTAGGACTCAAAGGAGGTTCTAACTTTGCTTTTACAAGCTCACATCAAGTGTAAAACAAATCCTAACTAAAGGCATAAGTGTTGGGGTTATTGCTTGGGGTATTACACACTTGAGGCTTCAAGATAGAAGCTATAAACTCTTCAATATCATCAAACATTCTGCTCATATTTGGGAGCTACTGTTCGAATTTTTCCAATGTAGAAAGGTGGGTTTTCAAGCTAGATTAACAAGGGTGTTAAGGTTACAAAGTCTAGCTAACTTAAGGGTGGTGTTGGAGGATCAAAGGCTTGAAGTTCTACACTTTTGTTCATCATCTTACTACCATTTGGACAGCCCTTAAACTTGTTTTAAGGAGGTATATTACTCTTCCTTTTCTTGTTAATTGTAAGCATGATTTCATAACTTGATCCTTGTGGGATTTAACTTTAATTGGTTTAAAGATTAAACAAGTTTAATTGGTAATTTACGCTTCCGTTTTGATTATAATCTTAAATGAACTTAAGAGTTTCAAACTTGTTAAAATCCCAACAATGGTATCTAGAGCCGAAGTTGTTGAAATATGCTTCAATATGTTATTTTAAACCCACTATATTTGCATTCTATAAACATGCATGAATGTAGAATGCAAAAATAAAAGGGTTTGGGTGGGTTTAAAGTTAAGGCCGAATTTATGGAGTCCCAAAATGGGTTTGGGTTCTTCCATTTGGTTCATATTTTGGTTGCATGTTAATGTTCACAATTTTAGCCTTGACCTTGTGTTGCATGCATGTGTGTTTGAATGAATTGTATTATTCAATTGTTATGTAATATTAATTCATTCAATTTGGTTTGTAATAATTATTTATTTGGCATGTAATAATTCATTCATTTGGTTATGTAATTTATTTATATTTGGCATGTAAAATAGATTAGGTTATATTTTCATTTTCTAGAGAAAAATGTATTAGGATACATATTTTGTAAAAATGAAGATACAAGATGATGAAAACTTGAAGAACACAAGGGGCATATGGATGCAAGGTTAAATGGGAGATTTGAAATCTCCTACTTTGTATTATTACCCCTTAACTCTGTGACATTTGTTTTCGGCTAAACAAATGTCCACCAAAATGGCTAGATTGTGAACATACTTGTTTTGCATGTGTGGTTGTTTATTTGTTTATTGTATTGTATGTTTGGTTGATACAATTAATCACAAGATAACAACAAGCAAAACGACAATTTAATTGGTTAAATTAAACGTATTAATAACATGCAAAATGAAAATTTAATTGGTTAAATTAAAAGCAACTAAAGACCTTAATAAATGGTTATTAAGAACAAGAAAAGGATCACGTATATATAAAATGGTTTATATCAAGTAATTGGCAAATTACAAGACATGAAAATGGTTTTTCATAAGTACCATACACTAAATGCATGTTGGTGTATGGCATAAAAGTTTTCTCAAACTAGAATTAATGAAAAATTAAAATCCCTTTTACAAGCAAGGTAAACAAGTTTAACGCCATCCTTTTGTGCGACACTTAAACATATTAGGGAACTCATGATGGGATAAAGGTCACCTAACCGTTATGAACAAACTAATGTGGTTAAGGTGAATTTGACATGCTTGTGGGATAAAGGTCACCTAACCGCTTGTTTGTTAAATTTACAAGTTTACACAAGTAGGACGACTTGATTTGGGAATCATGAACTTAGGGTCACCGAAGCATGAGGAACAAATAGGCGTTGATGGGATAAATATGCCATGCAAAAGGATTGCATGATCCCATAATTTAGAAGTTGCAAAAGGATTGCAATTGTCATTATGACTACCTAGCTAAATCAAATGACGGGATAAAGGTCACCTAACCGAAATTTGATTTACCGTTGGATTCTAATATTTAATATGTCAATTAAAATATAAAAGGGTATTGTTTATTAAATTTAAAATCAATACTTAAATGAACTTTGTTAAATTTTGTAGATGGCCGCCAATAACATCAACAACACGCAAAATGCACCAATTAACTTACACAACCTATCATTAAGGTCTCTCCTCGAGAAAGACAAACTCAACCATACGAACTTTATGGATTGGTTCCGCAATCTTAGGATTGTCCTCAAACTCGAGGATAAGGCGTATGTGTTGGAGGACCCCATTCTCGATCAACCCGATGAAGATGATACGGAAGGCATGGCTTATTGGGATAAGTATTGTGCCGATTCGGTGCAAGTCGCTTGCCTAATGCTTGGGACTATGATACCCGAACTTCAAAAGGATTTCGAGCATCATACTGCATACGACATGAACACACAATTGAAGGAGATGTTCCTTCAACAAGCACGTGTCGAGCGCTTCGAGACATTTCGAGCACTACATGAATGTCGTATGGATGACACCCAATCCGTTTCATCTTATGTCCTCAAAATGAAAAGCCTTATTGATCGTGCAAACCGTCTTAATCTCAACATTTCTAATGAGTTAGCCACCGATCTTATCCTAAACTCCTTGTCAAAGAGGTTTGACCAATTTGTAATTAATTACAATATGAATCGGATGGATAAGACCATTGGTGAACTTCATGGCATGTTAAGGACGGCCGAAACTAGCATGGGTAAAAGGGCTTCACCCGTACTAATGATCAATGATGGTGGGTCCAAAGGTAATAACACCTCTAAGCCTAAGGCGGCTAAAAGGAAAGGACCTGCTCATAAAGGCAAGGGAAAGGGGAAGATGGTTACCCCAACCAAAAACAAGAACAAGAAGCAAAAGGTTGCCGGACAAGCAAACCCCAAGGAAGACCCGTGTTTCGGTCGCGGTGAAATGGGTCACTGGAAACGAAACTGCCCGGTCTACCTTAAGGAGTTGAAGGAAAAGAGGGATGCGGGGCAATCCTCAGGTAATATATATATGGTGTATATAGAGCTTAGTATTACTTCTTCTAATACATGGGTATTAGACACTGGATGTGAAACTCACATTTGCAATACTTTGCAGGGGTTCAAAAGAAGTAGCAAGCAAACAGGAACATCAAGTCTCTACATGGGTAATGGAGCCAAAGTGCAAGTGAAGGCTCAAGGAGACCTTGTGTTAAAACTTCCAAGTGGTTTGGAACTTATTTTGAACAATGTTTTGTATGCACCGGATTTATGTCGAAACATTATTTCAGTTTCCCGTTTGAAACAATGTGGTTTTAATCTTAATTTTGTTAATGATGATATCCACGTTTATCTAGATAATGTATTCTATTTTAAGGCTTCACCTTCAAATGGAATTTATGAATTGATTCATGATGACACATCATCTAGTAGCTCAATATACCATACAAGCACCAAGAAACTCAAAAGGGATTTGAGTGATTCCTACTTATGGCATTGTTGCCTTGGTCACATAAACAAGAACCGAATGCATACACTTCAAAAGAATGGACTTTTGAAATCAAATGAGATGGACTCGTTTGATGTATGTGAATCTTGTTTACAAGGAAAAATGACTAAAGCACCTTTCAAAGGGACCTATGAAAGGGCTAAAGACTTATTGGGATTAATACATTCGGATGTGTATGGACCCTTTAAGCCCATGACTAGGAATGGTGAAAGATACTTTGTTACATTCATTGATGACTTCAGTCGTTTCGGATATGTCTACTTGTTAAGGCATAAGGATGAAACTTTTGAAGCATTCAAAGAATATCAAAACGAAGTACAAAATCAACTCAACAAGACAATCAAGGTACTGCATACCGATAGAGGAGGTGAATACCTAAGCGATGCTTTCCAAGATCATCTTAGGAGTTGTGGGATTATCTCACAACTTAATCCACCAGGAACACCCCAACTTAATGGAGTTTCCGAAAGGAGGAACCGAACCCTAATGGATATGGTTCGATCTATGATGGCAAGAAGCTCGTTACCTCTATCGTTTTGGGGTTATTATCTATGCTCCGTGGCTCGTATTTTAAATATGGCCCCAACCAAGAAAGTGGAACGAACTCCTCATGAGATGTGGTTTGGAAAACCTCCGTCTCTATCATACTTAAAGGTATGGGGATGTGAAGCTTATCCTAAGCGTTACGTCCCTAATAAGTTGAATGCTCGATCCACGAAGTGTATCTTCATAGGATATCCCAAGGATGATATGGGATACTATTTCTATGATCAAACCGAGCAAAATGTATTTATTGCTCGAAAGGCTGAATTCCTTGAAACTAAGTTCCTAATGGAAGGAAATAGTGAGAGGAAGATAGATCTTGAAGAGGTTCAATAGATCTTGAAGAGGTTCAAGATCAAGTAGATGATACACAATTGGTTGACACTAGCACTCAACATGAAAATGTTGAGAGTGATCAAATGGATGATCAAAATACACAAGACGTTCACAGATCTGGTAGGATTAGTAATCCACCTGAGAGATATGGGTTTCTCATCGATGGTTGCTATGTGATTGATTTGGATGAACCAATAAACTACCAAGATGCTTTATCAAGGATTGATAAAGATAAATGGCAGGAAGCCATGAACGCTGAGATGCAATCCATGTATGACAACCAAGTATGGGAACTTGTTGAATAACCTACTGGCTCAAGGCTAGTTGATTGTAAATGGCTTTTCAAGATGAAAACCGACATACATGGAAACTTGGATACATATAAAGCTAGACTTGTAGCAAAAGGTTTCACTCAAACTTAAGGGGTTGACTATGATGAAACTTTTTCGCCTGTGGCAATGCTAAAGTCTATTAGGATATTACTTGCCATTGCTGCTCATTTTGATTATGAAATATGGCAAATGGATGTCAAGACTGCTTTCCTAAACGGACATCTTGAGGAAGATGTCTACATGGTTCAGCCTGAAGGTTTTGTTGATCCGAAATATCCTAAGAAGGTATGCAAGTTAAAGAAATCAATCTACGGATTAAAACAAGCATCTAGAATGTGGAATCATCGTTTTAATGAGGAGGCCAAGAAATTTGGCTTCATTAAAAATGGTGATAAAGCTTGTGTATACAAGAAAGCTAGTGGGAGCACTATCATGTTCCTTGTATTATATGTGGATGATATATTATTATTTGGAAATGATGTTCCGGCAATGCAAGGAGTTAAAACTTGGTTAAGTAAATGCTTCTCCATTAAGGATCTTGGAGAAGCACAATACGTTTTGGGGATTGGGATCTACAGGGATAGATCCAAGAAGCTGATAGGTTTGAATCAAAGTGCATACATTGAAAAGATCTTGAAAAGGTTCAAGATGGAGAACTCTAAGAAAGGTTTGGTACCTATTCAAAAGGGAACACTTCTCAGTTCATCTCAGTGCCCCACCACGAAAGATGAACAGGAGAGAATGAAGAAAGTCCCATATGCGTCTGCCATTGGGTCAATCATGTATGCAATGATATGCACTAGACCAGATGTATCATGCGCTCTTAGCCTGACAAGTAGATACCAGAATAACCCAGGAAACAGTCATTGGATTGCTGTTAAAAGTATATTGAAATACCTTAGGAGGACTAAGGATATGTTTCTAATATATGGGTCTGGTGAGGAGGAACTCACTGTAAAAGGTT
Source organism: Rutidosis leptorrhynchoides (assembly GCF_046630445.1). Classification (NCBI taxonomy): domain Eukaryota; kingdom Viridiplantae; phylum Streptophyta; class Magnoliopsida; order Asterales; family Asteraceae; genus Rutidosis; species Rutidosis leptorrhynchoides. The sequence goes on from NC_092339.1 coordinate 237,536,059, forward strand.
ACGTGGATGCGAGTTTCCAAACTGATCGAGATGATTCTCGATCACAATCCGGTTATGTCTTCACATTAAATGGTGGTGCGGCCTCTTGGAAGAGTTCAAAACAGGATGTTGTTGCATTATTCACTACAGAGTCAGAGTACATTACCGCGTCATTGGCAGCACAGGAAGCTGCATGGATGAAGAAATTCATCGACGACTTAGGAGTGGTCCCTTCCATTCAGGACCCTCTTGAGATCTTTTGTGACAATGAAGGTGCGATTGCCCAAATCAAAGAACCTCGTGCTCACCAAAAGACCCATCACATTGAGCGGAGATTCAACTACATAAGGGATGAAATTGAAAAGGGAAAGATATGTATTCGCAAAGTTCACACAGATCTTAACATAGCGGATCCACTCACGAAGCTCTTACACGGATCAAAACATGCAGGACATGTTTGTGCTTTAGGGCTTCGATATTCTAGTGATTGGTCATGATCTGTTTTAAGTATTGTAACGGAACAAAATTGTTCAAACTCATTAATATAATTATGGCATTAATTTATTTTGAGTTATGTTCCTATTTTGCATATTTTATCCATGAATAAGTAATTATTCTAAATTCCGTAGTCGATCACATTTGTGGGAACAAGTGTGAGGTTTAGACTATTATGAACTTGGATTGGTATAAATTCACGGGATGAATATGGGGCAAGGTTGCAACCAAGGTTCATAGATATTTGTGGGATACAAATATTGGAAGACCCGCCCTCAAGATTTACTAAATAGAGCCTTTGTGGTTGATCACATGTAATCTTGAGTAAAGGCGAATATCATTGTATCCTCTGACCTGAGATACATATTGGGTTCGGATATTTACCAAGTATTGTGCCTTGATTCTTTCCTTCGCTATTCTGAAATATGGTAGTTCATAAGGAAGAGCTCAGGTATAATGCAAGGTATATATTTAGGACGTGTGTAGTCAAGATGGAATTTGTCCCTCTTATTCGTTGAGAGTCAGATGTCTAAGGCCTGATAAAGTTAAATCTAGAAGAGAGTGATCACTCTGTGTCTCTTGGATTTAACAAGACATCTAGGACAAAAGGATGTGATGAAAGATTCACCTATTCATATTCGAGATGGGAACTCAAAAGGGATGATGTTATTGAATGGCACAAAGTCATAACATATTGGGGGTGATGGACGGTCGTTAGGTGGTATCCATCACTTGCATTAATTTCTTATGTTTCTCGTGCAACTGGGAGATTGAAGGTATTTAGTATGCCCGAGAGACATATTAAATTAATGTGGCTAATATGTTTTGATCCAAGTCGGGTCATACCCAATAACAAGCTTACCAACACTTTATATGTATTTAATCTTAACGACTGGATCGTTAAATAAATACGCGACACTTGAACTTTAGAAAATCGGTTTTCTGAAATGTTATTACTTGAAATAAATTATTTGGATAATTTGTATTTAATTATTTATAGGTTTAAATAATTATGTTGTATTATATTTTATAAAATGGTTTATAAAATTATTGCAAATAATAAGTACATGTATATTTTATACAAGTTTTATAAAATTATTTACAAGTTTTATAAAATTTACATATTGTATAAAATAATGGAACTTGTGGGCAGATTTTGTAGACCCAAGAAGTCCTCCCATGCTTATTCCTTTTGGTACTTTTGAGGCCTTAACTCCTAGGAACATTCTTAATATGTTTACCGAGGTCTTGACTCAAAACACACATGCAATACACAACATAACAACAAATAAATAACTGCAAAAATTGTTCCTGCTGCTGTCCAAAAGCCGTGGGCTGTTTAGGACTCAAAGGAGGTTCTAACTTTGCTTTTACAAGCTCACATCAAGTGTAAAACAAATCCTAACTAAAGGCATAAGTGTTGGGGTTATTGCTTGGGGTATTATACACTTGAGGCTTCAAGATAGAAGCTATAAACTCTTCAATATCATCAAACATTCTGCTCATATTTGGGAGCTGCTGTTAGAATTTTTCCAAGGTAGAAAGGTGGGTTTTCAAGCTTGATTAACAAGGGTGTTAAGGTTACAAAGTCTAGCTAACTTAAGGGTGGTGTTGGAGGATCAAAAGCTTAAAGTTCTACACTTTTGTTCATCATCTTACTACCATTTGGACAGCCCTTAAACTTGTTTTAAGGAGGTATATTACTCTTCCTTTTCTTGTTAATTGTAAGCATGATTTCATAACTTGATCCTTGTGGGATTTAACTTTAATTGGTTTAAAGATTAAACAAGTTTAATTGGTAATTCACGCTTCCGTTTTGATTATAATCTTAAATGAACTTAAGAGTTTCAAACTTGTTAAAATCCCAACAGGTCAGTACATGATGATTTAGTACGGGGCGTCACATTTGGTATCAGAGCATTGGTTGTAGGGAATTAGGTTGCGTTAGTGAGTCTAAGACCGACCCGAGTAGGATTCACTAATAGGACTAATCTACAACTTGTTAGTTTACTTGTTTCCGCTGAACTTACTGCATGTTGTTGCTTACTTTTACTGCTATATGCCATATGCTACTATATGATATCACAACTGCATGCTATTATCTTCTTTTAACCGCATTCTACTTCCATACAATTTGTTATTATTTCCATGCTACTTACTGTTATACATGATCTAGACCGTTGTAGTTACTTGGCCAAATACGTGCTTGCTTTATGACTTACTGGCATGGAAAATTTATTTTTCCTTATTCAGATTTCGGATATTCCACCTGCTATCATTTTGGGCAGCGATTCAGACACTTCAGCCACTTCACCTGCCACTATTGCCGCTCCCCCGATCCCGTCGGTGACACACTCTAGTGACCCAGGCGCTTCGTCCTCCGGAGCTAGTAGTCATGCGCCTGCCCCAGCGGGTACCGCCGACGGAGCCCAGGACCTCCCAGAGATTCCAGCTCCACTAGCCCCAGTACCTCGGGAGCCACAGCACCATCCTGGTGGTGTTTTGATTCCCGCGGAATTTGGGGAAGGTCCATTCTGTAATCATTATCGTCATTGGTGCCGACGCGCTCCTGATGGACGACTCGTGCCGATCAGACCTGCCAGATACCGATAGATGATGGCTGCCCGAGGAGAGCCTGTACAGCCACTCGTGCAGCCACCTCCACATGATTCAGATGACCCGTCATCCGACGACACATCCTAAGATGACTCTAGTGGTGAGGATTCCACTGATGACTCCGACGAGGAGGACCCCGATGATGCACCTTTACAGCCACCCTCCACCCCGCCAAAGAAGCGGTACCGTTTTGATGGCACCTTTATTCCAGGGATTAATGGAGGTTGAGCATTCACTGACGCATATGGTCAGCGTCGTAGGGTTACCGCCCGTAAGCGGCTTGTGCCGTATCCTGCTAATTCCTTCATCCGTAATCCCACTTCGCAGCCTCTACTTCTGGAGCCGGACCGTCTGCACCACCAGCTCCACCAGCACCACCCATACCGACTGCACCGCCTGCCCCACCCTCTCCCTCTGTCGAGGAACTGATGAGGGAGGTGGAGATCCTCCGTGCTCGGGTAACTGAGCTCGAGGACCAGATGTCCCACGTATTGGACATCCTACAACCACCATCACCGTAGGACTTTGTAGTAGATTTCATTATGTAATCTAGTTGTAGTTTTATGTATTAATTATGTATTGTACGAACCTATACAGATGTATGCAACTTATTATTAATGAATGGAAATTTGCGTTATTTAATTCTTGCACGATGTTCTATTTACGTTACTATATGATTCTGTGGTATTTGAACCTAGATGTGTTACTTAATAAACATGTGATGTGTTGATTCCATGTTGGTTACCATATACTGTATTATTACTATTTGAATACTGGATTTTGACTTGAGTCAAAATTTTTGTTTAGAACATCATGGCCAACGGACGATCAACACCTACTGCAGCCCAAATCAAGGAGATGATCAATGAACGAGTCACCGCAGCTTTAGCGGAAAGGAACCTCCAAGCTCCACCACCACCGGTTATCCAGTCCATTCGTAATGGGTGCACGTACAAAGAGTTTCAAAGCTGCAAACCCCACAACTTTAGTGGAACGGAGGGGCCGGTTGGTCTCACTAGATGGTTTGAGAAATTAGAATCTGTGTTTTGAGTTAGTAACTGCTCAGAAGCGAATAAAACTAAGTTTTCTTCATGCACTCTGTCTGACAGTGCACTAACGTGGTGGAACACATTGGCTCAAGCAAAAGGTATTGATGAGGCGTTTGCTACCCCATGGGAGGAATTCAAAGGGGCCCTGATTGAGGAATATTGCCCTAGGACCGAGATCCAGAAGATGGAAATTGAGTTTATGCAGTTGAAGGTTGTGGGAAACGACCTCGATGGTTACAATCGTAGATGTTTGGAACTAGCCCTGATGTGTCCTACCATGGTCACCCCGGAATTCAAGCGTATAGAGAGATATTTGGGGGGACTTCCTAAGTCTATTAAGGGAAACGTCACCTCGTCCAAACCACCCAATGTCCCGAAAGCGATGTGCATGGCGCATACTTTAATGAACCAAATTATCATCGATGAACCGGAGAAGGCTAATTCTGAAGCGGGAAGTAGTGAGAAGCGTAAATGGGATATCAACAGGGGAAGGACCTATGATCAAAACCCGGCGAAACGACATGAGGGTTTCAGAGGAAACAACAACGGTGGAAACCCCAATCCGAACACCAACTCAAACCCCAACTACAAGGGTACCCTACCACAATGCAAGAGGTGCTACAAGCACCATACTGGGTATTGTAATGTTGTTTGTGAAAAGTGACAACGGACTAGACATATCGGTAAGGACTACAAGGTCACCACCCTGAATGTGAAGGTGAACACCAATGGACCTAAAAAGTGCAACGAATGCAGACAGATGGGCCACTTCAGAAATGCGTGTCCCAACAAAAGAAAGGATGGCGGACCACCCTGTGGTAGAGCTTTCAATGTTAATGCAAGGGATGCACGCGAAAATCCTGACTTGGTGACAGGTATATTCACTATCAACAATCTATTAGCTTCTGTCTTAGTTGATACTGGTGCCGATAGAAGTTATGTATGTAGACACTTTTGTGATAAGATTAATTGGTCGTTAGTCCCTTTAAAAGAAAGTATGCTTGTCGAGGTTGCCAATGGAAAACTTGAGAAAGTTGACCATATTAGTCGAGGAGCTATTATCAACATAGCTGGTGTAGATTTCGAAATTGACTTGATACCCATTAAGTTGGGGAGCTTTGATGTTATTGTCGGTATGGACTGGTTGACCAAGATAAAGGCTGACATTATCTGTGGAGATAAAGCTCTTCGTATACCAAACGGAGAGGGCGAGCCACTGGTTATTTACAGAGAGAGATGTACCTCGAAGCTGAACCTCATTAGTTGCGTGAAAGCGCAAAAGATCATGAAGAAGGGACGTCTGCTGTCCTAGCACATGTGAAAACAGTAGAAACCGAGGTGAAGAGTGTGAATGACGTTCAAATTGTGAACGAATTTTTCGAGGTCTTTCTGGAAGAATTGCCTGGATTACCGCCACCGAGAGCAGTAGAGTTTTAGATTGATTTAGTTCCAGGAGCTGCACCTGTAGCTCGTGCACCTTATCGACTCGCACCTTTCGAGATGCAAGAATTACAGAGTCAACTACAAGAGCTTTTAGATCGAGGATTTATCCAACCCAGTTTCTCGCCATGCGGTGCACCTATTTTATTTGTGAAGAAGAAGGATGGATCTTTCCGCATGTGTATCGACTACCATGAATTCAACAAATTGACGATCAAGAATCGGTATCCTCTTCCCCGTATTGACGATCTTTTTGATCAACTACAAGGATTGAACGTTTAATCAAAGAACCATTTGCGATCCGGTTATCACCAATTGAGGGTGAAGGAAAGTGACGTGATGAAAACTGCATTCAGAACCCGTTATGGTCATTATGAGTTTCTCGTGATGCCATTCGGATTAACCAACGCACCTGCCGTGTTCATGGACCTCATGTGTCACGACTCAGAAAATTTCGACTAATTTTAAACCAAACTCATGATACGATTTAATATTTTTGACACGATATGCAAAATCTGTAAAGTTGAGTCTCAAAAACTTTGAACTGTTTTCATATATTCATTTAACTTCGACCATTCCCGAAGAATCACGAACAATTAATTTTAAATAGATACATGTATATTTAAATATATATATATATATATATATATATATATATATATATATATATATATATATATATATATTTAATTATGATTTGGAATAATATATGATTAAATTGTTAGAATTAAATATGTAAAATAATATGCGATGTAATGAGAACTATATTTATAAATATATAGATATATATATATAATTAAGTAAATAAATATTACTTGTAAATATATAAAGTTATATTAAATCTATTTGTTTAAAAAAAATATATAATATATTTGTTTGAACTATATAGAAAATATATTAAGAATAAATGATTTCGAACTCAATTAGTAAACGTCAGTAACACTCGGTTGATGTTTTGTTAGTTTTAATATAGATATAGTACATGTTCATGAAGGATTGAAATAAAAGTTGAACTGTAGATTTTAGATGTGTTAAAAATATTATTTTTTTTACTCTTTTTAGTTTAAATATTAGTACTCGGTACACATAAATTTGAACAGAAAGTAAACAATTATCGAACCTTTTTGATCAGGTTTCATATAGTTAATGAGTGAAATAATTAATTATATTTAACCTAAAATTTCAGGATTTTTAGGAACAATTTTATCCGTAACTGTTTAGCAATGGACCACAATATATCCTCCGTTAAAAACCGTCAGCAATATATAGCCAAAGAACTAACACGTTTTTCCTTTCTTGTTCACATTTAATTAATATATTACTTTACTATTATTAATTATTGTTAGACTACAATTATAGAGATAAATATATGTGAGCTGTATCACAACTAAAATCCTGTGGCTTATTTGAAGCCACTTATGTTATATATACACCTATATACACTTTAGATTCAATTATCACCATTCTCCTTTTGCAAAACACTACCATCTCTCATTCTCTTCCAATTCTACAACTGTCGTAAGCATCACAATCACCATCTTTTTGCACAACTTCGCCATCTTAGAACCATCATCTACGCCACCCTACCCTCACCTTAAACCGCCACCATCCACCATCTCATTCCATCACCCACAATCATGAACAACCACTACAACAACAACCAATACACCCTTGTTCATTGTTTTTCTGTTTTCTTTGATCACCTTCACAATATCACCACCAAATAACCACCATCTTGGATTGCAGCTGCTACTATTTTTGTGTATGGGTTTCTGTCGAGCAAGAACAACCCACAACTGAATCCATCACCCTCACCCGAACACCGGTACTCATGATTTTTCTGTTTACTGTCGTGAACATAATCACCATCATCAATCTCCTTTGCTGCTTCCTGTTTTGTATCCGAACAAGATCACCAAACAACATCACTTTTTCCGATTTATTACTATTACTGTATGCTTTCTGTTTCTGTTAACATCAAACCAAAACCCACTTGGTGATTGAACTACAAACTTAATTACTGCTACAACCATGAGTTGATGTTGCTATATTACGTGTTCACTGGAACCACTAGTACGTGTTGCTTGTAACTTATTCTTCCTAACTACCGGTTGTCGAATATTACCTGTTACCAATACTTGTTGCTGTTATTCGACTACACACACAAGTTGTTTTGTTTTCTGTTCGAGTAAAGTTAACCCATAGAAAACCATTTCTATATTTCCTGCTGAACGATGAGATCACATGATGAAGATGACGAATGGTGACTAACCAATGATGAATGTGATCGTGATAAAGAAGATGATGAATAGTTGCTTGTGAAGATTCGAATGAAGATGCATATTAAATGAAAGATGATAAGAGAAAGAAGAATGATGAAGGTTTGATGTTGATGATGATGACGGCGTACAGTCCTATTGCAGCTGTCCCCTTTTCACGTTTATAAAAAAAGGGGGGATATTCAGTATCTTAAATTTGATATCGGATGTGGACTTAATCTATTATTGAGTTGGGCTATCTCATTCTGTTTTAATTAGCGAGCCGTTTACATGTTTATTTGTTGGGCTGAAAAACTGAATTGCTTGTTGGGCCATGATCCAGTTTTGGTGTTTTTAGATTGGACTGAAATAAGAGATAAAAGAATTTAAACCCATGTTATATCACGAAAAGTTAAGCAGAGCAGTTGGTTAGTGGTGTTTGTGTTATACGAGAGGTTGCGGGTTCGAGTCCCGGCTCTAGCAGTTTATTATTTTTAAGCCTTCAAAGGTAGTTTTCATTATTATTATTATTATTATTATTATTATTATTATTATTATTATTATTATTATTATTATTATTATTATTATTATTATTATTATTATTATTATTATTATTATTATTATTATTATTATTATTATTATTATTATTATTTTTATTATTATTATTATTATTATTATTATTATTATTATTATTATTATTATTATTATTATTATTATAACTATCATTATCATTAATATTATTTTTGTTATCAACATTAATTATTATCAAGTATTATTATTAAGCGTTATTAAAATTAAGAGTTAGTATCAAAACTATAATTTTTATTATAAGCACAATACAACTTTTTATTTTAATATGATTATCGTTAAAACTATCATTTTTACAAAAACTATATTTTTATTAAAAATAACATTATTAATAAAACTATTATTTTTAATTATTATTTTGGGATTGACATTAGTGATATCATTATTATTAACATTATAAAGAGATTACAATTTTTTTTATTACGAGTATTAATAACAATTAGTACATAACACTAAATTTTAAACATATAACAATAACTTATATATCACTAATAATATAAATTCATTCGATTACCATATTATGTGTTAATATATATATAAATGATATAGGTTCGTGAATCCGAGTCCAACCCTATACTTGTTCAATGTCGTCATATGTATTTTTACTACAAAATACAGTATGGTGAGTTTCATTTGCTCCCTTTTTAATTGCTTTTGCAATATATATTATTGGGCTGAGAATACATGCGCTGCTTTTATAAATGTTTACGAAATAGACACAAGTACTTAAAAATATATTCTACGTTGAGTTGTACCACTGGCATATTTCCCTGTAGCTTGGTAACTACTATTTACATGGGTATTGTAAACGCGAATCCTGTTGATAGATCTATCGGGCCTGACAACCCCAACCGGGCTGGACGACCATTATTTAACGGTTGCACAATACTTCGTTTTGGTGATTACACTTGGTACAGTGTAGTGAGATTTCATAATAAAGGGAATATGCGACGTTGATTAAATGTTAAGTATGGTTACCAAGTGCTCAACCACTTAGAATATTTTTATTAAAACGCTTATATATATGAAATCTTGTGGTCTATTAAAATATTGAAATGATTATTATGATAAACCTATGAACTCACCAACCTTTTGGTTGACACTTTAAAGTATGTTTATTCTCAGGTACGAATTAAGTCTTCCGCTGTGCATTTGCTCATTTTAAAGACATTACTTGGAGTCGATCATCGCAATGGGACCAAATGTTGATGACTTCGTCCAAGAGGATTAGGACGGGTCATTTCAGGTGGTATCAGAGCGTTGGTCCTAGCGAACCAGGTCTTGCATTAGTGTGTCTAACTGATAGTTGTTAGGATGCATTAGCGAGTCTGGACTTCGACCTTAGTCGCATATTATAAGTTTTGCTTATCATTTCTTGTTGGAAATTACTTGCTTATCATCCTTAAGTTTAGACACGTCTTACTGCCACTATTGCATCGATAGTGTATAGACAAAATTTGTATCTTAGTGTATCTGTTACTGTAGACTTTGCCTGACAGCTTCCGTAGGTTCCTCTGTAACTTATGGGATTTTAGTATTATATATGCATATGTAAATTATGTATTATAGGGTACTAATCTACATCCTATAATCTATTTCTTATCAAAATCCTTCATCTGATCGTACGAGATGAATCCCTCAACCAGTTCGAGTCCCTCAGATTTCGATAGCTATTCCGATAGTTATTCCGACAGCTATTCTGACATGGATATTCACCTAAGCTTCGAAAGCGGTGTCACTAGAATGAATCAATCAATCAGCCATCCCCAATTCATCTGATGGGTTCTTAATCGACATAATCAATGGAGGCGCGAAGAAGGCGATCCTTTCCACCAACCAAATTGCCCTCTTGGCAAAGAACCTGAAGCACTTACCAGTGAATCTATCCGAAACACCATTTTCAGCCTCAGTTCCAGAGTAGTTCGACACGATTATATTCTATCCACAAATTCTGAACCTTATTCATCCGCTCGTTCCGACCGACAATCATCCCGGAATAATAGAAGAAGTCAACGAACTTCGCGCACGAGTAGTGGCTTTGGAGAATATGGTGCAAAAATTAACAGCTCCAGCAACATCACCAGTACCAACAGTACCATCAATAAACAGCACCAGTACCATCAACAATCTGTGCCTCAACATCTCATTCTGTACCTCGAGTATAATTATCGTTCTACGAATCATTCTACATCATTTATCTTCGTTCGACACGGCGATATATAATCTCTAATGTTTTAGAGATTATATATTCTTATTCTAACGGTAAATCAAATGAGTCTACTATCATATTGACTCATTAAAATCCCTGACTATATCTGAAGAAAATATATATGTATATATGTTTTCATAAGGATTGTAATTAAAAATTCTTTTGTACAAACTGTTAATGGTGAAAATATTTTAACGGGTAGGTAATACCCGAGGAATATTTAGATTTCACATTAATAAGTTACACTGTACATTCTTCGAATCTGATTCAACAATCATTTACTATCCTACTTACATCTACCAATATACGAATCCGTTCACCAAAGAACAACTATTTTCATTCAAATTCAATTTCATATTTGGATTTTGACCTATCAGAATCCAACAAGTGGCATAATGAAGAAAACATTAGACAAAAATAAAATTTGTTAGAAACAAACAAATTAACTATGAGAAATTTTGTTAAGAATCCACGCTAACTGTTCCTAGCTAATTGTTCCTAGCTAACTGATTACATTTTATTTATCGCAATTTAATTATCGCAATTTACATTCTCGCAATTTTATTTATCGTCATTTAATTCCTGTTATTTACTTTACGCACTTTATTTATCGTCATTTAATTTCTGTTATTTATTTTTACGCACTTTAAATATCGGGACACGTATACAAGGTTTTGACATATCATATCGACGCATCTATATATATTATTTGGAATAACCATAGACACTCTATATGCAGTAATGATCGAGTTCTCTATACAGGGTTGAGGTTGATTCTACAATAATATTTATAGTTTGAGTTGTGATCGAGTCTGAGACATGTACACGGGTCACGATACGTATTAATTAATTCAAATAATATATATTAAATGAATTATTGGACTGTTAACTTGTGACAACTCGGAAATTTCCAACCAAATTTAAACTTTAATCTTTATATGTTTCCGACACGATAAGCAATATTTGTTAAGTTAAATTTCAAGAATTTTAAACTATGTTCATACATTCATTCAACCTCGACCAAGTTCCAACGATTCACGAACCATTAAACGAATATGATTATATATGTATATGTGTATATATATTATAACTTGAAACGTAAACAAAATATTAGATTAAATACTTTATATGATTGTATCTGTTTCAAAATGTTTATCAATGGAATTAGAAGATAAGATCAAATGATTGAATTATCAGATATATTGAATTATGATTATAAGTCTCTGTTGAAAGGCCCACGTTGATTTGAGAAATCTTTCTATTTTAACAATATTCGGAAAATGGTAAAGTGATTTATAAATAAGAACAAATTGTTAATCATTGAAAACTAGACAAAGGATAGTGGAAGATTGAATCTCATAAAGACTCGATTGATCTATTTAGTTTCAAACGAACAAAAACGTTTTCAGTTTAAAAAGAACTTTATTATTAAAACGTATATAACTTTTATAAATATCTAGAACCACTTTTGACAACTAATTACTTAGCTAGTATGATAAAGATAACGATATTTATATTTTATTTTATTAAATATATATAATGATTTAAATTAATATTATATATATTTATACGCGTATTATACGTATTATGTAGTTTTATACTTTTACTAAACTTAAACTTTACCTTTACTTTATTTTTACTTTACTTTAACTTTAATAATTCACTTTAATAATTCATACTTTAATAATTCACTTTAATAATTCATACTTTAATAATTCACTTTAATAATTCAAAAATCTATTATAAATAGAATTCAATAGGTTTCATTATTTCATAGAAACTTGAAAATATTTTTCTCTAAACTCTCTCAATCGATTTACATATATATATATTTACTCCGTATTATTTCAAGATATTATTAGTATACATAAAATATTACGACGGAGTGCTGTCCGAGTGATTTCGAAATTGTTTTTCGAGTGGGATAGGATTAAGGAAATTATGGGTTATAGCTATGGAGGTGATTGAGTATGGTTCATGGGTATGCTCGTGAGGTCAATATAGTGTTTATCATTTCCGTTGCGTCTACGTACCTTTCCTGCAATATTGAATCTCAATATTGATACGTGAGTACTCATAATTTAACTTTTACATACTAATAGTGTATCCCTGACTAGTGCTCGAGTATTTAGGATTATGCATGCTTGTACTTTTGATATTGCCCTTAGACAGGTTAGGTTGAATCTTGAATTAGTTACACTTGCGATTGAGATAAGGTATAAGATATGCATGTCCTTAGAAAGCTAGCGAAAAATTAAGAACTTTTCCTTTAGATATCGAATGGTTTCGATGAACGGATTAGAAGTTATAATCAATTGAATTTTCGATATTTTTATTAAAAATGATTATTATTATCGTCATTTTTATCGTCGTTCTAGTTTTATCTTATTATTATCATTATTATTATCTTTATCAATAAAAGGGATTTATCATTAAAAATTGTTATTTTTTTTATTACTATCGTTATTATTGTTAAAGTTATAATTAGTATTATTATTATTATCCAATTATTATTATTATTATTATTGGTATTATTATTATTATTATTATCATTATTAATATATATATCATTATTTAAAAATAGTTATTGTTATTGTTATTATTATTATTACTATATTATCATTAAGATAATTATTAGTATTATCGTTAATAATGTTATAGTAACTATCATTATTAATATTAGTGTAATTAAAACAAATATTTGTAACACCTAATTATTTTGATTACTATTATTATCATTATTATGAACACGATATAAAAGACGATTAAAAGCTATTAAACGAAACGATTAGGAAATAATGGGTAAGAGTTTCATGATGAAATTAAAATATTATAAGATATTGATTTAGATAAAATTATCGTTCTTATTATTTTTATCATTACTATTATTATTAAAAGTATCGTTAGTATTAAAACTATCATTTTAACAAAAATTATCATTTTAATAGAAATGTCATTGTTACTATAAAATATCATTATTATTATTATTTTAAATAGAATTATTATTTTAAAGATAATATTAAAAATTATCGTAAATATTAAAGTTATCATAATTAGAATTATCGTTTTATCATAATATCATCTTAGTAATTATAATTATAAATATTGATATTTTTATAATAATAATTATTATTACAAAATAATACAACTTTTACTTACTATCATTATAGATATTATTTTATCAAATAAATATGTGATACAAACATATTTTACTACGTGTAATAACTTACTTTAATAATACCTATCATATTATCTTTATGATATTAAATGAACCCTATAAATTTTATTACTTAAATATATATAAAAGTATATTTTATTATATAAATTTAATATAAAATTTTATTTATTAATAAATAAATTATATTATTTACTCTAATAAATCTTTTAAAAATATTTAAAAATATAAAACGACGATATTTAAACTATATATTAATCATGTATAGATTTTTGGAAATTATTTTGAGTCAAATTTACTTTTGTTGACTTTTGCATATTAGTCTCGAGCATTAGGATTGTGGTACACTATGACTTGACCTAATTTGTTAGACAAATATTGACCAACACATAAATATATATAATTAATTTAGGTTCGTGAATCCGAGGCTAACCTTGCACTTGTTCAATGACGTTATATGTATTTTTACTACGAAATATAGTATGGTGAGTTTCATTTGCCTTTTTACCCTTTATATTTTTGGGACTGAGAATACATGCGCTTTTATAAATGTTTGACGAAATAGACACAAGTAATTGAAACTACATTCTATGGTTGAATTATCGAAATCGAATATGACCCTTTTTATTAAAGTCTGGTAATCTAAGAATTAGGGAACAGACACCCTAATTGACGCGAATCCTAAAGATAGATCTATTGGGCCTAACAAACTCCATCCAAAGTACCGGATGCTTTAGTACTTCGAAATTTATATCATGTCCGAAGGAGGATCTCAGAATGATAGGGGATATTCTTATATGTATCTAGTTAATGTCGGTTACCAGGTGTTCACCATATGAATGATTATTTTTGTCTCTATGCATGGGACGTATATTTATGAGAACTGGAAATGATATTCTTGTGGTCTATTAAAATGATGGAAATAAATGATTATGATAAACTAATGAACTCACCAACCTTTTGGTTGACACTTTAAAGCATGTTTATTCTCAGGTGTTAAAGAAATCTTCCGCTGTGCATTTGCTCATTTTAAAGATATTACTTGGAGTCTTTCATAGCATATTTCGAAGAACGTTGCATTCGAGTCATTGAGTTCATCAAAGATTATTATTAAATCAATTTATAGTTGGATAGTGGATATTATGAAATGGTATGCATGCCTGTCAATTTTTGATGTAAAGAAAGATTGTCTTTTAAAAACGAAGGCAATGTTTGTAAAATGTATCATATAGAGGTCAAATACCTCGCAATGTAATCAACTATTATGAATCGTTTATAATGTATATGAACGGGTCCTTTCAGTTGGTATCAGAGCGGTGGTCTTAGCGAACCAGGTCTGCATTAGTGTGTCTAACTGATAAGTCGATAGGATGCATTAGTGAGTCTGGACTTCGACCGTGTCTGCATGTCAAATGTTTTGCTTATCATTTTGTGTCAAAAATTAACTACTTATCATCCTCAGGAAATTACCTGCTTATCATTTTTAGTCTAAGACACGTCTTGCTGCATTGATTGCATGAATAGTGTATAGACAAAAATTCATATCTTAGCATATCTCCTAAATCATATCTTATCGTATCTGTTACTTTAAACTTTGCCTGACATATCCCGCAAAGTCCTCCGTAATCTACGAAATCTTTTGATATATATATATATATATATATATATATATATATATATATATATATATATATATATATATATATATATATATATATATATATATATATATATATATATATATATATATATATATATATATATATTCTATGTAATTAGAATACAATTCGATAGCCGAAAAATCATTTCATATTGAAAAACCCTTTATTCAATCGTACGAAATGGAATTCGTCATTAGTTCAAGTTCCTCAGATTATGAAATGGAATCCCACTCAAGCTCCGAAAGCAGTGTGACCGGAATGGATCAACCAATCAGTCATCACCTATCTGGATGAATTGGGGATGGGTTCGTAGCCTCCTCAATCATTGGAGACAAGAAGAAGGTGATCCCTTCCATCCACCACATTGTCCTCTTGACGAAGAACCTGAAGCAATTACCAGCGAACCTGTCCGAAACACTATTTTCTCTCTCATTTCCAGAGTATCTCGTCACGATTATATACTACATCAAATTCTAGATTTTATTTATCCGCTTGTCCGAACCGACAATCATCCCGGTATAATAGAAGAAGTCAACGAGCTTCGCGCTCAGGTAGTGGCTTTGGAGAATATGGTGCAAAGGTTACAAACACTAGCAACAGCACCAGCAGCATAATCAGTACCACCAACATCAACGTCAACAGTACCATTACCACCCCCAACCACAACCGCGTCGTAAACCTCAACTCCACAATCTGTCCCACGAGTATCAAGGTCATATGTCCTATAAATAACATGTAAGACCAACAACAACAAACGATGAAGTATTAATTCATGACTTCATTGGAGAAATATTTTACGGTGATTATGTAATCTCTAAAATTTTAGAGATTACTTATTCTAGATCTAACCATAAATCAAATGAGTGGACCGAAATGATAAAAGAAATCCTGACCAGAATGGTGCACGATTTACAAACTAGACTTGTTTTACCAACAACATCAACAGTACCACCAGCATCACCAGCATCGTCAGTGTTGTCAGCATCAGCATTAGCAGCACCTATAACCTCACAAGCTCCGTCAGTTCAAGAATCACCGTGGACATCATTATGAATCAACAACGAGTATATTGTATCAATGAGTTATGAAGAATTAACTCATTTCCACTGAAGGATTTATATGTATATCTTATATACAAATCTTTAAACCATAATAAATCTTTCCGTACTAAGCTATTATGTGTGAATCTTAACTACTCGGTTAATTCATATTACTAATAAGCAATAATGCACGTCCTTCGTCCGCAACTTAACTATCGTTAACTACAACCTCTGTCTCAATTCAATAAATTCCAATTCATAATAAATCAAATGTATTATTCAAATATATGTTGATTTTACACTTTCGTCATCAATGTACTCGAAACTTTTCAGATAACATCATTCGTACTTTGCGAAGTTCACAAGAATTTAATGAAAACCAACATCATGCCCCAACAAATAACGAAGTATTGATTCATAATTTCAATATTATTGAAGTAATACTTATGTAATCTCTAAAGCCTTTAAGGGATTATTCAATTCTAGTTTCAACCGTAAATTAAATGAGTTTAATTTAATATTAACTCATTAAATCGACATTACATCTGAAGAAAATATACATATATATATATATATATATACATATATATATATTTATATACATATATACATATATATATATATACATATATATATATATATATACATATATATATATATACATATATATATATATATATATATTTTCAAAAAGACTAATAAAAATTCTTTTGTACAAAATATTAATTGTGAAATATTTTTTTTAACGGGTAGGTAATACCTGAGAGATATATAAATTCACAATTAATATGTTACATTCTTCGAATCTGATTTAGCAATCATCAACTATACTCACTATTTTCTCAAACAATATATATTCTTTTATAGATTTCAAAACAACCATACTCATTCAAAATTTAATTGCATATTCTGATTTTGAAATCTCAGAATTCAACTCGAGATATGACCGAAATCATCACTCTTAGATCCTTACATCTTTCACAAGCTATACTTTGACTTCAAAACTGTGTTAGAACATCATATGTATATTAACGATTACAATCTGTGTTCAAAACCCTTCGAAATTCCTGAAGACACTTCAAATAATAAACAATCGAGATGATGATCCAACCACATATTAACCACAGTCTTGCATCTGAAAAGCTCTCGAAACCAGAGTCATAATTTAACACGTATCCGTGTCAGACCCTTTGGCATTTATTAGCAAAAATAACTTTGCGATTCCTTTTCAAATTAGTCAGTTTTGTCACAGCTTTAGCAAGTCAACTTCGACTTTTCAGTTGAAACAGTCTTATTATAACCTTGATATAGACGTTGCCCTTTCGTCATCGTTACCGGAGAACCTTTTATGTCTCACCACATTAAAAATAAACTTACCAACAACTTCACTGATCTTTGACTTTCCGAAAAGTCATTATATTTATCGAAACCCCATCATTTACTTATCCGCATCTTGTAACAAGAATTGTCATGCCAATTACTGGGAATCAGCAATTAGTATTTTGAAATCTTGCAGCATGTC
This sequence comes from Rutidosis leptorrhynchoides, assembly GCF_046630445.1. Taxonomy (NCBI): domain Eukaryota; kingdom Viridiplantae; phylum Streptophyta; class Magnoliopsida; order Asterales; family Asteraceae; genus Rutidosis; species Rutidosis leptorrhynchoides. The sequence goes on from NC_092339.1 coordinate 237,554,091, forward strand.
TCTGCCAACAGTTATAGGTGTATATATAATGTCTATCTCCTGGAATTATATACTTTGAATGTGAAGTTTCTGAAAAACACCCTAAACTGCGAACTAGTTCTCCGAAGTTTGGAAAATGCTGATGAAGCAGCAAAAACTGTAAACGACCTTAACAGTCAAAAGTTTGATAATAAAGGATAGTGTGTTGGAAAAGCTTAGAAAAAGAGAAGGTTTGGAACTGGAAAACCGATTAAGCAAACCATGAAGGAGGCTATGGACAAATCACAAAGACTAAACCTGCCTTCAAAGAATCCAAATGATTCAGTGTCTGCTGAAATTATTATCAAATACCTTACTCCTGACTCTAAACCCTTGTGAATAATATTCTTCATCATCCTCTGATCTTAGATATTCTAAAATATCATCATATCTTTCATTATAAATATCCTCCATATTTCTGAAGATATTTTCTTAATTTTTCTTATTTGAAATCATTTACCTCTTCGCGCTATCTGTATTACATCATAAAAGAAACTATTTTAGTTTCTAAATTCTGAAACATTCAAGTTTAAAATAGAAATATTTTGAAGTAGTGTTGGGAACTGAAGCATGAATTAGTATAATATAATGACACTTGATCAACGTGATTATATTACAGTAAGTCATGATGAGTTTCTAAATGGAACATGATGATTCACAGATCATAACATCATCATGTGTCATGTTATACGACTCTTGTATTCTATTTAACCTCTAAAATATTAAGAAAATATTTCTTGATGATTCGGCCTTTTCCAAGGTATTCTAGTAATTTGACAAGTCAAGATCGTGCCATCACAATTTCCTTCCTAGAACATTAAAAATGTTCATTTCGAAATTCATATATGTGAATTCTGGACCATTACAAGCGGTGCTTAATCGCAAGAAGAAGAAACGAAAGGACAAAACTCCGAAATAGAAATTGGGGTATAAATTACAGCAAATAAAAGAGAGCATTAATTGTGAATGATAATGATTATAGAAGACAGAAGCAGAGACTTTGAAATATAAGGGAACATATAAAGCCCAACGATAAACCATAAATTATAAACCATATATATCGATGCATATAGCAATATAAAGACACGGGAGAACTAGAAACACTATAAACCCAAGAGTATAGTAGAAGTAAATAGATTCTTCCGGCGGTAGATGAAAAAGAAGAATGACCGATATGAAAGTTAGAAGTATATCGAGAATCAGAACTGGATGGAGCATATTGATGAATACTTTAAAATATGAGTTGAGGGAGAAAGAATAGAAGGTGATGAAACCTGACTAGGAACTTAGAAATCAACAGATTTAACTCACACAATGGCGGAATAAGTGAATCAAATCCTCTAGTGAATAGGTTAAGTTTTTTTTTTGATTAATTTAGTCAAACCACAGCTAAATCAAGTGTGATTAGATCAACACCTAAAGCTATTATTCACCACCTGGGTGATTTGGACTGAGAGAGAATCGGAGGAGCTCACTAGATCTGAGTGTGTGTAACAAATGAGAGGCTTAACCTATAATGAAGAACATAAGACTTTATATACCCCTGCTGTTGACTCACCCATACGATTCATTCATCACACGTACGAGTTGGCTTCATCAGCCGTACGGGTGATCACTCACTCGTGTTTTCATATTTAGGTTGTAATTGTGACTTAGCTCAGCATCAACCATGCGTATGAGCCTGTCAGTCGTACTAGTGAGGCTTCACTCGTATGTCTGACTAAGTCTAACATAGTCAAACATCTAAATCTCGTTCCTGCAGTTCCTGTAACCGCATACAAACACGGATAATATAATAACGAGCAATCATGGTGGCCTGTAAACTGTTGTACCTGCAATGGACGTGGGTAGATGTCTAGGGACTTGCATAAAATGCATCAACAGAAGGTGTGAGTTGTAAGGAAACGAAGGAGGTGAATTTATAAGAAAATCTCCGACAGAACAATTAAAATGGACGATCGCATTTAAAGCGGATCCTAATTGTCTTGATTACCGGAGAGTCAAATCTTATTAAGAAGATTTTCTTCAAATCCCTTGAAATCTGGGAATCAATCATATCTACGTCAAATGATAAGATGAATCTACAATTACTCATTTCACTCTTCTATGTTAGCTTCATTCGTACTCTTCATATAAATGGATTGTTTATCCAAATTATTCGCTGATAATAAAACTCTAATTTTCAGCCCGTATGCATCATGAAAACATACTTATTATCATTCACGACCTTTCCACTAAATTTCGGGACGAAATTTCTTTAACGGGTAGGTACTGTGACAACCCGGAAATTTCCAACCAAATTTAAACTTTAATCTTTATATGTTTCCGACACGATAAGCAATATTTGTTAAGTTAAATTTCAAGAATTTTAAACTATGTTCATACATTCATTCAACCTCGACCAAGTTCCAACGATTCACGAACCATTAAACGAATATGATTATATATGTATATGTGTATATATATTATAACTTGAAACGTAAACAAAATATTAGATTAAATACTTTATATGATTGTATCTGTTTCAAAATGTTTATCAATGGAATTAGAAGATAAGATCAAATGATTGAATTATCAGATATATTGAATTATGATTATAAGTCTCTGTTGAAAGGCCCACGTTGATTTGAGAAATCTTTCTATTTTAACAATATTCGGAAAATGGTAAAGTGATTTATAAATAAGAACAAATTGTTAATCATTGAGAACTAGACAAAGGATAGTGGAAGATTGAATCTCATAAAGACTCGATTGATCTATTTAGTTTCAAACGTACAAAAACGTTTTCAGTTTAAAAAGAACTTTATTATTAAAACGTATATAACTTTTATAAATATCTAGAACCACTTTTGACAACTAATTACTTAGCTAGTATGATAAAGATAACGATATTTATATTTTATTTTATTAAATATATATAATGATTTAAATTAATATTATATATATTTATACGCGTATTATACGTATTATGTAGTTTTATACTTTTACTATACTTAAACTTTACCTTTACTTTATTTTTACTTTACTTTAACTTTAATAATTCACTTTAATAATTCATACTTTAATAATTCACTTTAATAATTCATACTTTAATAATTCACTTTAATAATTCAAAAATCTATTATAAATAGAATTCAATAGGTTTCATTATTTCATAGAAACTTGAAAATATTTTTCTCTAAACTCTCTCAATCGATTTACATATATATATATTTACTCCGTATTATTTCAAGATATTATTAGTATACATAAAATATTACGACGGAGTGCTGTCCGAGTGATTTCGAAATTGTTTTTCGAGTGGGATAGGATTAAGGAAATTATGGGTTATAGTTATGGAGGTGATTGAGTATGGTTCATGGGTATGCTCGTGAGGTCAATATAGTGTTTATCATTTCCGTTGCGTCTACGTACCTTTCCTGCAATATTGAATCTCAATATTGATACGTGAGTACTCATAATTTAACTTTTACATACTAATAGTGTATCCCTGACTAGTGCTCGAGTATTTAGGATTATGCATGCTTGTACTTTTGATATTGCCCTTAGACAGGTTAGGTTGAATCTTGAATTAGTTACACTTGCGGTTGAGATAAGGTATAAGATATGCATGTCCTTAGAAAGCTAGCGAAAAATTAAGAACTTTTCCTTTAGATATCGAATGGTTTTGATGAACGGATTAGAAGTTATAATCAATTGAATTTTCGATATTTTTATTAAAAATGATTATTATTATCGTCGTTCTAGTTTTATCTTATTATTATCATTATTATTATCTTTATCAATAAAAGGGATTTATCATTAAAAATTGTTATTTTTTTATTACTATCGTTATTATCGTTAAAGTTATAATTAGTATTATTATTATTATCCAATTATTATTATTATTATTATTGGTATTATTATTATTATTATTATTATTATTATTATCATTATTAATATATATATCATTATTTAAAAATAGTTATTGTTATTGTTATTATTATTATTACTAAATTATCATTAAGATAATTATTAGTATTATCGTTAATAATGTTATAGTAACTATCATTATTAATATTAGTGTAATTAAAACAAATATTTGTAACACCTAATTATTTTGATTACTATTATTATCATTATTATGAACACGATATAAAAGACGATTAAAAGCTATTAAATGAAACGATTAGGAAATAATGGGTAAGAGTTTCATGATGAAATTAAAATATTATAAGATATTGATTTAGATAAAATTATCGTTCTTATTATTTTTATCATTACTATTATTATTAAAAGTATCGTTAGTATTAAAACTATCATTTTAACAAAAATTATCATTTTAATAGAAATGTCATTGTTACTATAAAATATTATTATTATTATTATTTTAAATAGAATTATTATTTTAAAGATAATATTAAAAATTATCGTAAATATTAAAGTTATCATAATTAGAATTATCGTTTTATCATAATATCATCTTAGTAATTATAATTATAAATATTGATATTTTTATAATAATAATTATTATTACAAAATAATACAACTTTTACTTACTATCATTATAGATATTATTTTATCAAATAAATATGTGATACAAACATATTTTACTACGTGTAATAACTTACTTTAATAATACCTATCATATTATCTTTATGATATTAAATGAACACTATAAATTTTATTACTTAAATATATATAAAAGTATATTTTATTATATAAATTTAATATAAAATTTTATTTATTAATAAATAAATTATATTATTTACTCTAATAAATCTTTTAAAAATATTTAAAAATATAAAACGATGATATTTAAACTATATATTAATCATGTATAGATTTTTGGAAATTATTTTGAGTCAAATTTACTTTTGTTGACTTTTGCATATTTGTAACGACCCGGCTTTTTCGACTTGCTTTTGTGCCTTGTGTTTTTGCGAAACTGCGTATTTGTGCGTACTGTGTTACTTTATACTCTGGAAACTTGATTTACGTGGTTTACTTCCATTTATATGTTAAAACGTGCCTTAGAGTACGTAGGATACATAACTTGATCATTGGAAGCCTTTATAACCGTTAGTGTTATTTGACGTTTCGAATAAACCGCGAACTTGCGTGCACGTTTAACTTTTGTCATAATTGGAATATTATGACTGCGAAATATTAATTATTATTTTATAATAATAATTACCTGGGTTTTTGGATGCTTAATTACGCGTAGTAATTTAATTATGCACAATAGTTAGTCTTGTTGGACTTTCTACCTTGTTGGGCTCAAGCCCACCCTACTCTAGCTAGTGACCCAATTAATTAGCCCTTGTCCATGTCATCAATCCTTGTCAAATTCCTTGCTTATAAATACTAGCCCTTGTCAATGTCATCAATCCTTGTCAAATTCCTTGCTTATAAATACTAGCCCTTGTCCATGTCATCAATCCTTGTCAAATTCCTTGCTTATAAATACTAGCCTTTGTCCATGTCATCAATCCTTGTCAAATTCCTTGCTTATAAATACTAGCCATTTACCTCTCATTCAAATGACTTGCTCATTTGGTTTTCACACACACTTGTTCTTTCTTTCTTCCCTTTCTAGTATTGCTTGTAAGTCTTCTTTTTCTTCTTCTTTTCCTTTCATTTTCGTGGCCATCATCATCATATTATGGAGATCAAAGTTTCTTTTAGCTTTGATCTTGCTTATATCTTGTTGATTCAAGCATGAATCTTTCAAGAACATGGAAGATTCAAGCTTTCTAGCTTTGAATCTTCACCAACTTTGTAGATTCATCTTTCTTTTACTTTAATCTTGTTATTTTGTGATAAAGATTCAAACTTTTGTTTGTTATCTTCATATATCTTAAAGATCCAAGCTTTATGCTTCAAGATCTTCAAGGACACTAAAGGTTCAAGCTTTCTAGCTTTGTGACCTTATAAATTGTGTGAAAGGGATCTAAGCTCTCTAGCTTAGGGTTCCATCACCTCTTTTGACTTGGATCATGTTCATACTTGTTTGATTGATGTAAAGTTTGTAACTTTGTTTGTAAATAGGACTTGTAATTGTGTTAAGACTAAGGATATGATGTAACCTTGGTTCATCATCCATCTAAGACTCTTAAATGAGTTGTGTTACCACTTGGTCTTAACATATTGTGTATTGATGGTAGAATCTTGGTCAAAAGTGATGCTAAACCATCAACGAGTTGTACACTTGAAGCTACAAGCATCAAGGATGAGAACCGTGATGAGCATCAAGCACCAAGAACCTCACCAGAGCACTTGTCCACTGATTTTCATATCTGATCAGACCACCTGGGTTACTGGAAAGTTGATTTTCAGTTAGTTCGGTTCGATTAGATGATTTTCCGTTTAGGCCTCGTCTTAATCCGAGTTACGGTTTAGGATTTATGGCCCTCCGAGAGTCACTACACCCTATTAACGTTGTGCTGAAATTTCTGACCTACTCGCACTTAAACCGTCGCCACGGTCAAACGAAGACGAGTTAGGTTCTGAAAATTGGTCAGCGGTTAGGGGACTCACATACGGAGCCATAGCCACTGACTATGCATCTTTTCGATTTACGTAGAGGTCGCAGAAGCTGACTGAAGTCAGCCTATTGTTTCGATCTCTATTCTTGTCGAACTTACCTAGCTTTTATGATGATGAATGATGATGATGATGACACTTAAACTTATTTTATGCACTATTAGAATTTATAAAAACAACCTACTGACCTATTAACCCTTGATTTAGGTTGACGACCATTCGGACCGACTTACTACTTGCGTACTTTCATTACCGACTTTACCGCTTTTATCACTGTGAGTTATAGCATTCCCTTTTTACTTTAACTTATTTTGGGAACTGAGAATACATGCGGATTTTATGTTTTACAAACTAGGCACGAGTACTTAAACTTTATATATGTGTGGGTTATATAACGGCACAAAGATTCCCTTTAGCTCGGTAACGTTTAATCATTGGTTTTTGAACCGTGAACGCGAATCTTAGATATGGATCCATAGGATTTGACATCCCCACTCGGGCTAGTCGCGCTAGTATTTAACGAGTGTTTAATACTTCGTAGACATACGCACTTGCCAAGTGTACTTTCAGGGGGTATAAACGTTAAGTTAGTTACCGAGTGCCCACGGTTATACATATACTTTATCATACTGATTTGAATTACTGATTTGAAATGCTTGTTTGAAGCACTGAAATCTCGTGGCCTACATTACATTACTGAATACAAACAAACTATAGCTCACCAACATTCGTGTTGACTTTTTAAGCATGTATTTCTCAGGTGTTTAGACGTTGTTGCTTCTGCTGTTAGCCTTGCTGTTCTAGTCTCGGTGTATAGACTTGCTGTTACAGACTTGCTGTGTTAGACTTCCGCTGCATTACTTAGAGATGTCTCAAGCATGAAACTTTTACTTTGCATTCCCAACTTATGTTATTTTCAAAACAATAGCTTTGTAATGACCTTAGTATCATGTACTCATGTTAATATTTCCTATTCATCTTTTGTAAAACGTTATCTGTTCATGAATGCAAAACTGGTTTTCAAACAACATATAGTGTTTGACCTTGTAATGATCCTGTTGTTGATGTACCGTACACGATGATTTTGTACAGGGCGTCACAGTTGGTATCAGAGCATTGGTTGTAGGGAATTAGGTTGCATTAGTGAGTCTAGGACCGACCCAAGTAGGATTCACTAATAGGACTAATCTACAACTTGCTAGTTTACTTGTTTCTGCGGAACTTGCTGCATGCTATCGTTTCCTTTTACTGCTATGTAAACTCGCTGCACGCTTTTGCTTATTCTAGCTACTGAATGCTACTATCTGCTTTCGATTGCATGTTACTTCTGTTTAGTACTGTAAATATTGCCATGCTATATACTGCTGTAAACGAGCTAGGTTGCTGTAGTGCCTGATTACGTGCTTGCTTCATGCCTGCTATTCGCTGCACCGACTTGGAAAAACTTACCTTTCCTAGTTCAGATGTTCTTCTGAACCCATTTCCCACACGTCTAACCCTAAGGATTAGTATTGTAATCCACCTGTTACTACTGTTCCACCGTTCCAGGGATCGAAATGATTCTTCACGCAATCTAGGAGGAGTACCCCTCGGATTACACGCCCACTAAAGTCGATCCTCGGAGGAGGAGATATTGGAGGATTTGTCGGAGTAACCGCACCCCGAGCTCACTCTAAATAGCCACGTACGGCGTGTGAACATTCGAAGGTTATTCAATTCCTGCAAGATGGCTCGTATCTCGTACGCTTTCATGACCGTCTCTTATCTCTTTCGTTCTTCACCACTGCTCGACGATCTGACGACATTTCTGGATTTAGTACCCTAACACTCTTAGGCATTGGGGAAGTCGGGAGGACATCTCCTTTCACAAGGTCAGAGTGACTTCTACCGATGCTCAACCATACCCAAAGACTTGGGAGTCGCCTCAAGACATATCGTACTACTACTTGCTACACATACAACTCGACGCGAGACCCAGATTGAATTTCTAGAAAGGAACCTAACGATGTTACCTGAACCTGAACATTTTGAAGAAATTTCAGGACATTTAGGCATTGGTGCATGACCTACGGAACTTACGCACCCACACCGAGAAACCGTGAGATTAATTATGTAGATTTTGTTTTGAGATAGCATAGATAAAGCACCGTGGGATGAAATTGAGTAGAACTGAAAGTGATCACGTTACATTGACCATATGGAGTGATATTGGAATGAACGTACGATTTAGTACAATATAATGACGCCAGGCCAGCATAATTATATTGAAGTGAATTATGCAGAAGTCCCAATGTTACTACATAAGGAATATGAAGCGATTCAAAGGAAATTTTGGTAGGAACCACTTGAGTATACGCATTATGGTCTGATAAAGGCAGGAATAACCACTTAGTCTAGATACTGTACGAGAAGGGCCTGGACTGCAGAATTGATAACCCGAAAATTTGTTATAGATATAGACACCCTGGATACTTAAGGAAAAAGTTCTCAAATAGGAAAAAAAAAACTTTGGACTCACATACGATAGAGCAATCGTTATCTCAGCTATGGAGACTCGCATGGATCCTGATTTTAGTTAGGTACGTTTCTTCACAACGATTTATCATCTCAGAATTGTTTAATACTAGAGTGATAGAAACCTTATACCTAAGAATCCTAGTGTGATGACTAATAAGCCATTAACAATCATGAGAGTTAAGTATTCTATAGGACAAGCTAATGGTAAGTTGGCAGAGATAGAGGAGTAATTTAAAATAGTACCTTAAAAATTAACAGGTGGGTCATTTGGAGATGACCTCATGCTAACAAAACTTGGAAGTTTTATAGTAGTAGTTGGAAAGGATTAGTTACCTGCGCACAAGCAGATGTTATTTGAGAAGGTTGATAAAAATTTTCACGGCAGTATAATAAGATTTGGTTGGAATGGACCTTAAAATTAACCTAATACTCATCGAGTTAGAAAGCTTTGAGGAAATAGTTGGAACGGACTGAATTTCAAGGACGAAAGCGAAAGTTATTTATAGTAAGAAGATTATTCTTATACCTCGCGAGAATGGTGAGCCAAAAGCCATCCGGATTACTTCAACAACCCGAGATCCCATAATGGAAATGGGAAGGGATGATGATGGATTTCATTCTGAAACTACCGAAAACAGTCGGCAGTTATGACACTATCGAGGTTGTCGTTGATCGCCTCACCAAATCTGCTCACTTTCTAGCCATGAAAGAAACCGATACAATGGACAACGATACATAAAGGAAATTGTATCCCGTCACTTCAGCAATTCAAATACTATACTACCCAAGAATCGTATTTGATACTCATTCTTATGCGACACTGAATCCTAACTTATTCCGGGAGAATTCTTAATCAATGATAATCACACCATCACCCTTCTTACTTCGATATTAGTCATACCAGTTCGGAATTTCCAAAATCAATGGGTAGTTAATCCCCGTCCTCATACTCTCCCTTTCATTTCTCACTTATAAGCAACAACTTTATACTTAAGCATTTTTGGTCGAATGACTTATGCCCTACTAATAGTCATCAACCACATTAAAATTCAACAGTTTTCATTACCTCGTAACATTTTTGCTCAAATATCACCCGAGATTTTCAAAAGTCTTTTACTCGATTCTCATCAATCTTTTTTCAACTTGTAACCTCCGAAATATAAAAATTTTGTTTGCCAAAATTTTACTTACACTATTTTACTGTGCGATCCTCTCAAAACTTAATAAAAATAAATTTATTTTATTTGCCATTCGTGCAAATTTTTGAAATCGTATACGTTATATAAAATAAAGTAAATAATTACTTCTTTTTGACAAATACATATGAAATTTTACTTTCACTTTTACAAATCAAATCTTTTATTCAAAGGATATTTTACCTTGAATGGTACGTGTTGTACATAACCCTAGTTTGCTAAGAACTTAATTTCTTTTCTTACATCGTCACCTTAAATGAATTCTATAAAATTTTCGTTGCTTGTCAATATAAAATTTTTCGTTGCTTATTCGTATCCAAGTCATCATGAAGACAGACAACTGTCGAAACTAAGAGATTCATGTGTGTGTATGTGATGAAGGCACTTACTACCACGTCATGCAGAGCCTTCGGGCATCCACAAACACTTAAACCATTCAAAATTACTGCGTTACCCCAAGGATCTTATTCTTCACATCTGTCGGAGAGATGCTCTATCTTACATAACTCAAAGTCCTGACCTATTCCAAGGAAATTCTCATCTGGCGATATTAACATCATTAGTATTCCGACTTTAATATTAGCCATAACCTGTGTGGCATTCTGTAAAGTCAAGAAGCGATTAACTTATCATCCTCATGCTCTATCCTTCATACCTCACTTTTTAGCAACGGCTTCGGACGTAAACATTTTTGGGCCAAAGACTTAAGTTCGGATAATCATCAAAACTACATTTAATTCATTAGTTTTCATTACCTAGTAACATGTCAACCGATGATTCAAAGATTTTTCACTCGACCTTTTTCAACTCGTAACCTCTGAAATACGAAAAACTATGTTTATCAAAAATTTTACACGTTGATTTACACGTTGCTTATTTGTGCGGTCCTCACGATATTTATGGACAAATGAAAGTACTAAAAACTTTTCTATCACTTACGCGATTTATAAAATCATATATGTATAAATTTACCCTTACTTATTTTGGGTTAGTACATACTAAGTTATACCTTCAAGATGATTAAAAATCTCTCCTTTATTGAGTTGTTTTAAGTCAAATAATTTTGTGCAAATGGTACTCGTTATACATACTTCTAAATTTACCAAGAACTTCGTTCCATTTATGTTGTCGCATCAAACGTTTAAAGGTTTTTCAAAACTTCCTCGGTTGATTTTATTAAAGGTTTCCGTATTAGACTACACCATGTAGGGATCACACTTCTTCTCTCCCTCCGTTAGGGATGAAGCTTACTATTAAAATCCTTGTTAAAAACGTTTGAGCCACTTTGGGTGGCAGATTTATAAAAAAATTTGTTAGGAAGTCTTTGTACTCGAAAAATGTTCCTTTTAAGGTTAAACATGGCAAAATCGCGGGCCGATAAATCAGTTTTCTGAGGTACACTCAATGGTCACCCCATTGTAGGAAGGGCACTAGGTGGGTTTCTATTCTCAATATTTCACGGCTAATCGCAACATCCTCGTAAAAATCATCTCTATGAATTAGTAGGTTGAGGTACAAGGAATCTTTTTGAGATTCTTTTCACTTAGAGTAAACCGTTCTTTACGACCAAAGGTCCACGTATCTTCTTGTCCGCGCATCTCCTTAAGTATAAGGATAAATTCAGAACAAACCGCTCGAAGAGTTCACCCTGGTTCAAAGATCACACCTTTCGTGCAATTCTCTTTCGGAAATGTAAAGTAACATACTTTAGGAATCTATGAATCTTGTTATCCTCTTAGAAGGGACTGCTTAAAACATCTGTAATACGGATATGGTTACTCTACACATTCCTTTCTTCGTTGGTTGCAACTATATGTTGTTCTAGTTAATGTTAACCCTAACTTCAACATGTAACTGAAAGGATAAAGTTACATTATGGAACTGTTCTTTCATTCCATCTAAGGATAAGTTCACCTGCAGTATGGTAAACTGGGTGATATCCTTCATTGTTCGTTCAGATCGTCCTGAAGGCACTATAGATAATTATGGCTTGCATTGCATATAAGTCCAATTATTCACTTTCATCAAAAGTTTCAATTCATATAGTCAAATTAAACGTTCTTAAATATCGAGTTCTTTATGCCTATGGTCTCTTTCCGAAATCAAGGGGTTAGTAAAATCCGTGGCTAACACTATCCAGACATCAAATCGCATGGTTATGATCACCATGTTTTCCATCCTACCTGTCAGCTTTGTATTGCGACATAAGCGCTCAATGTTTTAGATGAGTTTAGTAACATTCATGATGTATTTCATGCATCCAGCTTAATAAAGATGCCTGTAAGGCTAAAAAAAACATCATCTTTTCTTTTGTGGATATATTCAGACAACATACTCATGTTAACCAGAAACGAAATCAATTTGTTGATCTCCTAAGAGACTTAATTAATAGCATATACCTATTCTTACTTTTATACGCCAGAGTACCTTTCAAGGTAAATAGCTTACTTTTTAGCCCACGAATCTTTCAGAACTTTGATACGCTACTTCTTATTTAAATACGGTACCATTTTTTTGTCACTCCTCAAATTTCGGGACGAAATTTCCATTAACAGGTGGGTAATGTAACGACCCGGCTTTTTCGACTTGCTTTTGTGCCTTGTGTTTTTGCGAAACTGCGTATTTGTGCGTACTGTGTTACTTTATACTCTGGAAACTTGATTTACGTGGTTTACTTCCATTTATATGTTAAAACGTGCCTTAGAGTACGTAGGATACATAACTTGATCATTGGAAGCCTTTATAACCGTTAGTGTTATTTGACGTTTCGAATAAACCGCGAACTTGCGCGCACGTTTAACTTTTGTCATAATTGGAATATTATGACTGCGAAATATTAATTATTATTTTATAATAATAATTACCTGGGTTTTTGGATGCTTAATTACGCGTAGTAATTTAATTATGCACAATAGTTAGTCTTGTTGAACTTTCTACCTTGTTGGGCTCAAGCCCACCCTACTCTAGCTAGTGACCCAATTAATTAGCCCTTGTCCATGTCATCAATCCTTGTCAAATTCCTTGCTTATAAATACTAGCCCTTGTCCATGTCATCAATCCTTGTCAAATTCCTTGCTTATAAATACTAGCCCTTGTCCATGTCATCAATCCTTGTCAAATTCCTTGCTTATAAATACTAGCCCTTGTCCATGTCATCAATCCTTGTCAAATTCCTTGCTTATAAATACTAGCCATTTACCTCTCATTCAAATGACTTGCTCATTTGGTTTTCACACACACTTGTTCTTTCTTTCTTCCCTTTCTAGTATTGCTTGTAAGTCTTCTTTTTCTTCTTCTTTTCCTTTCATTTTCGTGGCCATCATCATCATATTATGGAGATCAAAGTTCCTTTTAGCTTTGATCTTGCTTATATCTTGTTGATTCAAGCATGAATCTTTCAAGAACATGGAAGATTCAAGCTTTCTAGCTTTGAATCTTCACCAACTTTGTAGATTCATCTTTCTTTTACTTTAATCTTGTTATTTTGTGATAAAGATTCAAACTTTTGTTTGTTATCTTCATATATCTTAAAGATCCAAGCTTTATGCTTCAAGATCTTCAAGAACACTAAAGGTTCAAGCTTTCTAGCTTTGTGACCTTATAAATTGTGTGAAAGGGATCTAAGCTCTCTAGCTTAGGGTTCCATCACCTCTTTTGACTTGGATCATGTTCATACTTGTTTGATTGATGTAAAGTTTGTAACTTTGTTTGTAAATAGGACTTGTAATTGTGTTAAGACTAAGGATATGATGTAACCTTGGTTCATCATCCATCTAAGACTCTTAAATGAGTTGTGTTACCACTTGGTCTTAACATATTGTGTATTGATGGTAGAATCTTGGTCAAAAGTGATGCTAAACCATCAACGAGTTGTACACTTGAAGCTACAAGCATCAAGGCTGAGAACCGTGATGAGCATCAAGCACCAAGAACCTCACCAGAGCACTTGTCCACTGATTTTCGTATCTGATCAGACCACCTGGGCTACTGGAAAGTTGATTTTCAGTTAGTTCGGTTCGATTAGATGATTTTCCGTTTAGGCCTCGTCTTAATCCGAGTTACGGTTTAGGATTTATGGCCCTCCGAGAGTCACTACACCCTATTAACGTTGTGCTGAAATTTTTGACCTACTCGCACTTAAACCGTCGCCACGGTCAAACGAAGACGAGTTAGGTTCTGAAAATTGGTCAGCGGTTAGGGGACTCACATACGGAGCCATATCCACTGACTATGCATCTTTTCGATTTACGTAGAGGTCGCAGCAGCTGACTGAAGTCAGCCTATTGTTTCGATCTCTATTCTTGTCGAACTTACCTAGCTTTTATGATGATGAATGATGATGATGATGACACTTAAACTTATTTTATGCACTATTAGAATTTATAAAAACAACCTACTGACCTATTAACCCTTGATTTAGGTTGACGACCTTTCGGACCGACTTACTACTTGCGTACTTTCATTACCGACTTTACCGCTTTTATCACTGTGAGTTATAGCATTCCCTTTTTACTTTAACTTATTTTGGGAACTGAGAATACATGCGGATTTTATGTTTTACATACTAGGCATGAGTACTTAAACTTTATATATGTGTGGGTTATATAACGGCACAAAGATTCCCTTTAGCTCGGTAACGTTTAATCATTGGTTTTTGAACCGTGAACGCGAATCTTAGATATGGATCCATAGGATTTGACATCCCCACTCGGGCTAGTTGCGCTAGCATTTAACTAGTGTTTAATACTTCGTAGATATACGCACTTGCCAAGTGTACTTTCAGGGGGTATAAACGTTAAGTTAGTTACCGAGTGCCCACGGTTATACATATACTTTATCATACTGATTTGAATTACTGATTTGAAACGCTTGTTTGAAGCACTGAAATCTCGTGGCCTACATTACATTACTGAATACAAACAAACTATAGCTCACCAACATTCGTATTGACTTTTTAAGCATGTATTTCTCAGGTGTTTAGACGTTGTTGCTTCTGCTGTTAGCCTTGCTGTTCTAGTCTCGGTGTATAGACTTGCTGTTACAGACTTGCTGTGTTAGACTTCCGCTGCATTACTTAGAGATGTCTCAAGCATGAAACTTTTACTTTGCATTCCCAACTTATGTTATTTTCAAAACAATAGCTTTGTAATGACCTTAGTATCATGTACTCATGTTAATACTTCCTATTCATCTTTTGTAAAACGTTATCTGTTCATGAATGCAAAACTGGTTTTCAAACAACATATAGTGTTTGACCTTGTAATGATCCTGTTGTTGATGTACCGTACACGATGATTTTGTACGGGGCGTCACAATATTAGTCTCGAGCATTAGGATTGTGGTACACTATGACTTGACCTAATTTGTTAGACAAATATTGACCAACACATAAATATATATAATTAATTTAGGTTCGTGAATCCGAGGCTAACCTTGCACTTGTTCAATGACGTTATATGTATTTTTAATACGAAATACAGTATGGTGAGTTTCATTTGCCTTTTTACCCTTTATATTTTTGGGACTGAGAATACATACGCTTTTATAAATGTTTGACGAAATAGACACAAGTAATTGAAACTACATTCTATGGTTGAATTATCGAAATCGAATATGCCCCTTTTTATTAAAGTCTGGTAATCTAAGAATTAGGGAACAGACACCCTAATTGACGCGAATCCTAAAGATAGATCTACTGGGCCTAACAAACCCCATCCAAAGTACCGGATGCTTTAGTACTTCGAAATTTATATCATGTCCGAAGGAGGATCCCGGAATGATAGGGGATATTCTTATATGTATCTAGTTAATGTCGGTTACCAGGTGTTCACCATATGAATGATTATTTTTGTCTCTATGCATGGGACGTATATTTATGAGAACTGGAAATGATATTCTTGTGGTCTATTAAAATGATGGAAATAAATGATTATGATAAACTAATGAACTCACCAACCTTTTGGTTGACACTTTAAAGCATGTTTATTCTCAAGTGTTAAAGAAATCTTCCGCTGTGCATTTGCTCATTTTAAAGATATTACTTGGAGTCTTTCATAGCATATTTCGAAGAACGTTGCATTCGAGTCATTGAGTTCATCAAAGATTATTATTAAATTAATTTATAGTTGGATAGTGGATATTATGAAATGGTATGCATGCCTGTCAATTTTTGAAGTAAAGAAAGATTGTCTTTTAAAAACGAATGCAATGTTTGTAAAATGTATCATATAGAGGTCAAATACCTCGCAATGTAATCAACTATTGTGAATCGTTTATAATGTATATGAACGGGTCCTTTCATAACTGTGGACTATCGACTGTGGACTAATGACATTAGACAATTAAAATGAATTAAAATATTGATTATAATATATGATGAAACTAAACAATTCTTCGAGCTTGCCACTTGATTTCATCCTAAACCTCATTTGTATCTTGATGATTACAATCTACGTTCAAACCTTTCATGATTCTTGAAAACACCTCGATCGAGAGGATGAACCAGCCGCACTTCATCTATGGAAGAAAAGATTGATACATATAGTTATGCACCTGAAAAACTCTCGGAAACTGAATAATCGTTTAACACGTAGCTGTGCTAATTCTTTTAGTGTTATTATTACCCAAAATAATTTGGGTAATCCCTTTCAAATTAGCCAATTTTGTCACAGCTCCAGCAGAGCAACTTCGACCTTTCATTCAAATAAGTCTTATTATAACTTTGATATATACTATTGGCTTTTCTCATCGTTACCGGGGAACCTTTTATATTCCACCATATTACCATCAGCGTTTAATCATCTAAAAACAAAAATTCTCCTGAAAACACCTTGAAATGATAACCGACGATTCAGATATGGCTGCATTAAATGCAGAGGAAACAGAAAAATTGTAGATGGTTTAAACGGCCAAAAGTTTGATGATAAAGAAGGGAATGTTAGGAACGCTCGATAGAAAATTTGGTACTGAAAAACAGATTGAGCTAACCATGAAGGAGACCAAGGACAAATACAAGGACCAAATCCTATATTCAAAGAATCCATGTAATTCTTGCTCCTAAGTCATGTTAAAATCTTGCGGAAAATTTTCTTCCTAAACCTTCGAACTTAGAAATTCCAAAATATCATCATAAATATCTCCGATATTTCTGAGGGTATTTTCATAAATATTCTTGTCCGAAATTATCTACCTCTTTGTATTTCTGTATTCCATTATATTGGAAACTTCTGTAAAGTCTAAGTATAAATTATGAATGAATTGTGGAGAAGTGTTGGGAACTGAAGCATGAGTTAGTATAATATAATGCGCTTGGCCAACGTGATTATATTACAGTAAGTCATGCTGAGTTTCTAATGAAATGTGATGATGGTTCACAGTAGATTATGCCATCATCATGTGTCATGTTACATGACTCTTTCATTCTACTTAATCTCTAAGCATATCACGGAAATATTTCATTGATATTTTCGTTCTTCCGTAATTCCAACAAATTGTTAATAAATCGTGCTTTTATATTTTCTTTCTGATTAGAAGATTTCCTTGAATTCCTTGAATTTCAGAAATCCACCATGACTATGTCAAAAGTTAAGACGAAACTTTTCACTCTTTTGTGATAGCTTCACTCGTAAGCTTCACATGATCGAATCGTTTTATCTATATTAATCAATAATGATAAAACTCTAATTATCAACTCATATTCATCATAAAAACAATTTTATTGTCAACCATGACGACCTCACTCGAATTTCGGGACGAAATTTCTTTAACGGGTAGGTACTTTCACGACCCGAAAAATTTCGACTAATTTTAAACCAAACTCATGATACGATTTAATATTTTTGACACGATATGCAAAATCTGTAAAGTTTAGTCTCAAAAACTTTGAACTTTTTTCATATATTCATTTAACTTCGACCATTCCCGAAGAATCACGAACAATTAATTTTAAATAGATACATGTATATTTAAATATATATATTTTAATTATTATTTGGAATAATATATGATTAAATTGTTAGAATTAAATATGTAAAATAATATGCGATGTAATGAGAACTATATTTATAAATATATAGATATATATATATATATAATTAAGTAAATAAATATTACTTGTAAATATATATAGTTATATTAAATCTATTTGTTTAAAAAAATATATATAATATATTTGTTTGAACTCTATAGAAAATATATTAAGAATAAATGATTTCGAACTCAATTAGTAAACGTCAGTAACACTCGGTTGACGTTTTGTTAGTTTTAATATAGATATAGTACATATTCATGAAGGATTGAAATAAAAGTTGAACTGTAGATTTTAGATGTGTTAAAAATATTATTTTTTTTACACTTTTTAGTTTAAATATTAGTACTCCGTACACATAAATTGGAACAGAAAGTAAACAATTATCGAACCTTTTTGATCAGGTTTCAAATAGTTAATGACTGAAATAATTAATTATATTTAACCTAAAATTTCGGGATTTTTAGGAACAATTTTATCCGTAACTGTTTAGCAATGGACCACGATATATCCTCCGTTAAAAACCGTCGGCAGTATATAGCCAAAGAACTAACACGTTTTTCCTTTCTTGTTCAAATTTAATTAATATATTACTTTACTATTATTAATTATTGTTAGACTACAATTATAGAGATAAATATATGTGAGCTGTATCACAACTAAAATCCTGTGGCTTATTTGAAGCCACTTATGTTATATATACACCTATATACACTTTAGATTCAATTATCACCATTCTCCTTTGCAAAACACTACCATCTCTCGTTCTCTTCCAATTCTACAACTGTCGTAAGCATCACAATCACCATCTTTTTGCACCACTTCGCCATCTTAGAACCATCATCTACGCCACCCTAGCCTCACCTTAAACCGCCACCATCCACCATCTCATTCCATCACCCACAATCATGAACAACCACTACAACAACAACCAATACACCCTTGTTCATTGTTTTT
The DNA here is from genome assembly GCF_046630445.1 of Rutidosis leptorrhynchoides. Classification (NCBI taxonomy): domain Eukaryota; kingdom Viridiplantae; phylum Streptophyta; class Magnoliopsida; order Asterales; family Asteraceae; genus Rutidosis; species Rutidosis leptorrhynchoides. The sequence goes on from NC_092339.1 coordinate 237,573,330, forward strand.
CTGTTTTCTTTTATCACCTTCACAATATCACCACCAAATAACCACCATCTTGGATTGCAGCTGCTACTATTTTTGTGTATGGGTTTCTGTCGAGCAAGAACAACCCACAACCGAATCCATCACCATCACCCGAACACTGGTACTCATGATTTTTCTGTTTACTGTCGTGAACATAATCACCATCATCAATCTCCTTTGTTGCTTCCTGTTTTGTATCCGAACAAGATCACCAAACAACATCACTTTTTTCGATTTATTACTATTACTGTATGCTTTCTGTTTCCATTAACATCAAACCAAAACCTACTTGGTGATTGAACTACAAACTTAATTACTGCTACAACCATGAGTTGATGTTGCTGTATTACGTGTTCACTGGAACCACTAGTACGTGTTGCTTGTACCTTATTCTTCCTAACTATCGGTTGTCGAATATTACCTGTTACCAATACTTGTTGCTGTTATTCGACTACACACACAAGTTGTTTTGTTTTCTGTTCGAGTAAAGTCAACCCATAGAAAACCATTTCTATATTTCCTGCTGAATGATGAGATCACATGATGAAGATGACGAATGGTGACTAACCAATGATGAATGTGATCGTGATAAAGAAGATGATGAATAGTTGCTTTTTGAAGATTCGAATGAAGATGCATATTAAACGAAACATGATAAGAGAAAGAAGAATGATGAAGGTTTGATGTTGATGATGATGACGGCGTACAATCCTATTGCAGCCGTCCCCTTTTCACGTTTATAAAAAAAAGGGGGGGGGGGATATTCAGTATCTTAAATTTGATATCGGATGTGGACTTAATCTATTATTGAGATGGGCTATCTCATTCTGTTTTAATTAGCGGGCCGTTTACATGTTTATTTGTTGGGCCGAAAAACTGAATTGCTTGTTGGGCCATGATCCAGTTTTGGTGTTTTTAGATTGGACTGAAATAAGAGATAAAAGAATTTAAACCCATGTTATATCACGAAAAGTTAAGCAGAGCAGTTGGTTAGTGGTGTTTGTGTTATACGAGAGGTTGCGGGTTCGAGTCCCAGCTCTAGCAGTTTATTATTTTTAAGCCTTCAAAGGTAGTTTTCATCATCATTATTATTATTATTATTATTATTATTATTAATTATTATTATTATTATTATTATTATTATTATTATTATTATTATTATTATAATTATCATTATCATTAATATTATTTTTGTTATCAACATTAATTATTATCAAGTATTATTATTAAGCGTTATTAAAATTAAGAGTTAGTATCAAAACTATAATTTTTATTATAAGCACAATACAACTTTTTATTTTAATATGATTATTGTTAAAACTATCATTTTTACAAAAACTATATTTTTATTAAAAATAACATTATTAATAAAACTATTATTTTTAATTATTATTTTGGGATTGACATTAGTGATATCATTATTATTAACATTATAAAGAGATTACCATTTTTTTATTACGAGTATTAATAACAATTAGTACATAACACTAAATTTTAAACATATAACAATAACTTATATATCACTAATAATATAAATTCATTCAATTACCATATTATGTGTTAATATATATATAAATGATATAGGTTCATGAATCCGGGTCCAACCCTATACTTGTTCAATGTCGTCATATGTATTTTTACTACAAAATACAGTATGGTGAGTTTCATTTGCTCCCTTTTTAATTGCTTTTGCAATATATATTTTTGGGCTGAGAATACATGCGCTGCTTTTATAAATGTTTACGAAATAGACACAAGTACTTAAAAATATATTCTACGTTGAGTTGTACCACTGGCATATTTCCCTGTAGCTTGGTAACTACTATTTACATGGGTATTGTAAACGCGAATCCTGTTGATAGATCTATCGGGCCTGACAACCCCAACCGGGCTGGACGACCATTATTTAACAGTTGCACAGTACTTCATTTTTGTGACTACACTTGGTACAGTGTAGTGAGATTTCATAATAAAGGGAATATGCGACGTTGATTAAATGTTAAGTATGGTTACCAAGTGCTCAACCACTTAGAATATTTTTATTAAAATGCTTATATATATGAAATCTTGTGGTCTATTAAAATATTGAAATGATTATTATGATAAACCTATGAACTCACCAACCTTTTGGTTGACACTTTAAAGTATGTTTATTCTCAGGTACGAATTAAGTCTTCCGCTGTGCATTTGCTCATTTTAAAGACATTACTTGGAGTCGATCATCGCAATGGGACCAAATGTTGATGACTTCGTCCAGGAGGATTAGGACGGGTTGTGACATCATGAATCGTGTATGCAAGCCGTACCTGGATAAGTTCGTTATTGTCTTTATAGATGATGTCCTCATCTACTCCAAGAGCGAAGAAGAGCATGAGCAACATCTTCGATTAGTACTTGAACTCTTTAGGCGAGAGCAACTTTATGCGAAATTCTCCAAGTGTGAATTTTGGTTGAAGGAAGTCCAATTTCTGGGTCATGTTGTAAGCGACCAGGGTATCAAAGTTGATCCCACCAAGATTGAAGCTATCAGCAAGTGAGAAACCCCCACTACTCCGATGCACATTCGCCAATTTTTAGGTCTCGCCGGTTACTATCGAAGATTTATTGAAGGTTTCACTCTGATTGCGCGTCCTTTGACCGCATTGACTCACAAAGGGAAGAAGTTCATTTGGGAATCCGCACACGAATCAGCATTTCAAACCTTGAAGAAGAAGTTGACCACCGCACCTATCTTATCTCTTCCTAAAGGCAGTGACGATTTTGTCGTTTATTGTGATGCTTCAAAAACTGGTTTTGGTTGTGTACTGATGCAACGATCAAAGGTTATTGCCTATGCTTCTCGTCAACTGAAGATTCACGAGCGGAACTACACTACTCATAATCTCAAACTTGGAGCCGTTTCTTTGCTCTCAAATTGTGGAGACACTATTTGTATGGAACGAAAAGTACTATCTTCACTGACCACAAGAGTCTCCAGCACATCTTCGATCAGAAGCAACTAAATATGAGACAGCGTCGATGGATTGAGACGCTAAACGAACATGATTGTGAACTTCGTTATCATCCTGGCAAGGCCAATGTTGTAGCTGACGCTTTGAGCCGAAAGAAGAGGATGGCACCTCTTCGTGTTCGGGCACTGAACATCACCATCCATTCAAATCTCAATAGCCAGATCCGAGTAGCCCAAGATGAGGCTCTCAAAGAGGAGAATATATCTCACGAACATTTGAACATACTTGTCTCTCGATTCGAGGTTAGGGAGACTGGACTCAGATGTTATGCCGGAAGAATTTGGGTACCTTGTTATGGAGATCTACGGAACCTTATACTTGATGAAGCACACAAATCGAGATATTCGATTCACCTCGGAGTGGGCAAAATCTACCACGATCTTAAGGAACAGTATTGGTGGCCAAATCTTAAGATAGACGTTGCAACTTATGTTGGTAAGTGTTTGACTTGCTCGAAAGTTAAGGCCGAGCATCAGAGGCCTTCTGGATTACTTCAACAACCGGAAATCCCACAATGGAAGTGGGAATTGATAACAATGGATTTCATCACCAAGCTACCAAATACAGTGGGCAGATACAATACCATTTGGGTTATTGTTGACCGCCTTACTAAATCTGCACACTTCTTAGCGATGAAGGAAACGGATACGATGGAGAGACTCACTCAACTTTACATTAAAGAGGTTGTATCTCGTCATGGTGTACCTTTATCGATCATCTCAGATCGTGATCCCCGTTTTGCTTCTAGATTCTGGCGTTCTTTATAAGAAGCCATGTGAACCCGTCTCGACATGAGTACTGCTTATCACCCACAGACCGACGGGCAAAGTGAACGAACGATTCAGACCTTGGAAGACATGTTACGTGCATGTGTCATTGATTTCGAAAAGGCCTGGGAAAGGCATTTGCCACTCGCCAAATTTTCTTACAACAACAGTTATCACTCGAGTATTAATGCCGCACCTTTTGAAGCATTGTATGGCCACAAGTGCCGATCTCCTATTTGTTGGGCCGAAGTAGGCGAAAAGCAAATCACCGGACTCGAGGTAGTCCATGATACAACGGAGAAGATTGCTCAGATTCAAGCTAAACTTAAGAATGCCCACGATCGCCAAAAGAGTTATGCCGATCTTAAACATAAAGACTTTGAATTCAACATTGGTGACCGAGTAATGTTGAAGGTTGCACCTTGGAAAGGTGTGATCCGTTTTGGAAAATGTGGAAAGTTAAACCCACGATACATTGGTCCTTTTGAAATCTTGGAGCGTGTTGGACCCGTTGCTTACCGTTTAGATCTTCCAACACAATTGAGCTCAGTTCATCCTACCTTCCACGTGTTAAACTTGAAGAAGTGTCTTGCTGCACCCGAACTTATCATACCACTGGAGGAACTTACGATTGACGACAAACTCCACTTTGTGGAAGAGCCTGTTGAAATTATGGACCGTGAGGTCAAAACTTTGAAACGCAAAAAGATTCCGATCGTCCGAGTACGATGGAATGCCAAACGAGGACCTGAGTTTACCTGGGAACGAAAGGATCAAATGATGCAGAAGTATCCCCACCTTTTCCCGACTCCTCCATCTACCTCAGCTTAAAATTTCGGGACGAAATTTTCTTTAACAGGTGGGTAATGTAATGACCCTGGATTTTCCAACGTTTACTTATTAATATTTATTATTAATACTTGTGATTAAATGAATGTATTGTTATACATTTACTTGTTACCATACATGACTTTTAAATGCCCGACACGTCTTTGTGACACACGAACATTACACGAATAATATTTTTAGAATATTATTTACATTCATGATTAAGTTTTATTAATCATTTTAATTAACTAAGGTTACTAGTTAATTACTTGGGCTTTGTTGGATTTATTTGTTAATCACTTGAACTTGGGCTTTCATTAGTGTTAGTGGACTTAGAAGCCCACTCTACTGACCTTAATGGACTTATTAGCCCATTACTTTCATGTAAGTATCACATTAAGACTTAACTAGTTGATAAATACTTATGGAATCTAGTTACTAGTATGGTTACACATCTTTCCCATGCAAATACCCCTAATTACCAACTTTTGAGCCATAAGCATGCAAGAGACTAGTGAACATTTCCTTTCCCCCCTTTGATTCCCCTAACCGTCGGCCACCTATAGCAATGGGAGAGTTCAATTTTTTTTTTTTACTTACACTCTTCCATTCTCTCATTCCATTACACACACTTCATTTCATACTTCCATCTTTCTCTCATTTCTCTCTCAAATGGTAAGTAACAAAGCTTAATGTTCTTCCTTTTCTCTTCTCTAAAACCGTGGCACCTACACACTCTCATCATCACCATCTTTTGCTTGTTTAAGTTACTTATCTTTTGCTTGTTCATTTCATCTTGTATTTACAAGAACATACAAGATAAAAACTTCCTAGTTTATGTTCTACACTTAATGTTTAAAGATTAAAGTTCATGTGTTGTAAAAATCATTACTTGAATTCATGTTTGTAAACTTAAAGTTTACTTTCTTAAAGATCAAGATTTTGGCCTGAATCTTTAAAGTATGAACAACCATGAACTTGTTAACTTGTAGATTTAATTATTTCTTCATCCTTACACTTTTTAAATTCGTGATTTCGGTTACATGGTCAAGTATTACAAGTTAATCTTGACCTCATACTTCTTGGAACTAAAAGTAACTTTATAAGTTCAAGAACATGGAGGTTTAACTTTCTAGTTATAACTTCAAATACTTGTGATGGATCTAAGTTCTATAGCTTATGGTCTACTTATTTTTTCATAATCAAAAGCTTGTAAGTTTACATACACTTTACAAGATGAAAATCTAAGTTTTGTAACTTATGGTTTCATTAAAGTAAAGATTCAAGTGTTATTACTTAGGATTTAACATAATAACTTTAGATCTAGACTTTTGGGTCTTGGATCTTCAAGATCAAACTAAGCACTATGTTCTACAACTTAAGATCTTGATTAGTTAGTTTACTTTCAAGTTTGTAGTTCAATATTACTTTTATAGTTCATGTATGTGTCGGATCTAAGATTTTGATGTAACTTTGGTTCATCAAGCTACTTGCAACACTTAAATGAGTTGTGCTACATGTCTTAGACTTACACAAGTGTTATGATGGTCAAACCTTGTTTAAGATGATGTAAACACATCAACGAGTTGTATACTTGAAGCTATATGCATCAAGGATGAGAACCGTGATAAGCATTGAGCACCAAGAACCCACCGGAACCTACTGTTTACTATTTTCTGGAACAGACCCTAATACCTGGGCTACTGTAAAGTTTATTTTCAGTTATCTCTGTTCTATTAGATAATTTTTCGTTTAAGACTCGTCTTAATCCGAGTTACGGTTTAGGATCTATGGCCCTCCGAGTGTCACTATGTCCTTTAACGTTGTGCTGAAAATTCTGACGTACTCGCACTTAGACCATCGCCAAGGTCAAACGAAGATGAGTTTACTTTTGGAATTTTTACCACAACTAAAGGACTCATATACAGAGCCGTGGCCACTGGTCTCACCTTATTTCAGTAGGTATAGAGGCCGTGGTGACTTATCGAATTCAGCCTTTGTTTTAAACTCTTTTCATGAACGAAACTTACTTTACACCTTTTGTTTGATGATGAATGATGATGACCCTTAAGACCTTATTTACATACTTTTAAACCTATTGGGATGATTTACTGACTTAGTAATATTTGACTTAGGTTGAGGACTTTCCGGACCTACGTACTTGCTTACTTCCCGACTCGACTTTACCACTACTTTACCACTGTGAGTTATAGCATCCCTTTTTACTTTAACTATTTTGGGAACTGAGAATACATGCGCATTTTACGTTTAACATACTAGGCACGAGTACTTAAACTTATATATGTGTGGGTTATACAACGGCATAAACATTCCATTTAGCTTGGTAACGTTTAGTCATTGGTTTTTGAACCGGTGAACGCGAATCTTAGATATGGATCCATAGGGTTTGACATCCCCACTCGAGCTAGTAGCGCTAGCATTTAACGGGTGTTTAATACTTCGTAAACATACGCACTCGCCAAGTGTACTTTCAGGGGGTTATAAACGTTAAGTTAGTTACCAAGTACCCACGGTTAAACATATAATTTATCATACTGTTTTGAAACGCTCTTTGTAGCACTGAAATTTCGTGGCCTACCTTACATACTGTTATACTTAAACTATAGCTCACCAACCTTTGTGTTGACATTTTTAAGCATGTTTTTCTCAGGTGCTTAAGGTTAGCCACTTCCGCTGTTGTACTAGTCTTGCTGTAGACACCCACTGCTTTAGATATGTCACCGCATGAATGTTTATCTTGCATTCATAAACATTATTACTTTTGAAACTATGATTTGTAATGACCATTGGGGTCACGTACAATTATTAATTGCTTCTATTCATAGAAGCATACTTTTGATGTAAAACATTCGACGTTAGGTATGACGTCACCTTTTATCATATATGCAAACGTATTTTGAAATAGCATATAGTGTTTGACCTTGTAATGATCCTGTTGTTGATGGTCCGTACATGATGATTTAGTACGGGGCGTCACAAAAGTTGTTAACTATATTAATCAAATCGTACATATTTTTTATTCTCCATTTTTTGTCTGTGTCGATTATGGCTTGAAATCTGTTAGGAGTCTTTTTCGTGAGTCAATTATGATCAAAATTATTACTGCATCATTCCTCCAACACATTATACCCTGCCATTTAAATTGAAAAGCAGAAATAAAAAGAAACCCAGTTTGGTTCCTCTGTTCTTCAACTTTTTACCCATAATTCAAAAACGAACCAAATTCCAAAAATTAATAATGCCATTTTGTTGGGAATCCATCACTCAAACTACCTACAAAATCTCAACATCCAATTCCTTAAAACCATTTCGAATTTTTGAGTCAAACTTTGTAAATCAAAAGTCAAACAGATTGTTCTTTGTGAAATTTGAGTTCTTTGGCATGTTTTAAGTTAAATTAAGAATGGAGAAAGTTTCTAGGGGTGATTTGAAACACAATTCGTGTATTAATCTTTGTCTAAAACGCTTTCAAAATTGAAATCAATTTTTTTTTAACTTGCGACAGCAGCTTTTTAATATATATTGTTTTTATTTTTTTTTGCTATTTTCTAACAATATAAACACTGAATATTAATGGTTACGATTAATTGAAGTATCAAACTTTTTTTTATGATTGATTGGAAATGGGTTTGGTCGAATTTTTTTGAGAAAGAGGAAGAAGAAGGGAGATAGTAATTTACGGTTTATATTTTAAGGAAGGTGGATTATAACAGATAAAAAGAAATGGAGTATTGGTGAGGAGTGTTTGTATATGATCGAGAGGTCCTAGGTTCGAAACTAGGCTACTACACATTTTTTTATTAATCTGATGCAGTCCATTAAGCTTAGTGGACTTTGGGTTAGGCTAGAAAAAGAGTTAGAAAAATTTAACTGTTGGGCTGCATTTGTTTCGGGCCGAGATCCATTTGAATAGGCTGCTGGGCCGAATGTTATGAGAAAGATGAAGAAACAATTTACTTACATGTTATATAATTACACGATCGAGTTATAACAAGAATTGAATCAGCAGATTAGGGGTTAGGGATGTTTGTGTTGAGCGAAAGGTCTCGGGTTCGAGTTCTACCTGGAGCATTTCTTTTTACTTGAAGATTTTAAGGGTATACATAATTTCTTTTATTTTTATTATTATTATTATTATTGTTATGATTATTATTATTAGTTATTAAGGTTAAAATTATGATTATAAATTGTTATTGTTAATAGTGATATTATTATTAAAGGTATTACTAATAGTACTAGTATTATCATTATAATTATTAGTATCACCATTATAATTATTATTATAAGTATTATCATTATTATTCTTATAAATTAATAGTATTATTATTATCATTAACATTGATATTATTATGAGTATTATTATCATCATTAATTACTATTACTATCATGATTAAAAATCATTATTTTTATATTATCAATATTAGTATTATAAGTATTATTATGAAAATTTATATCACTATTAATTTTATGAATATTATAATTATTACTATTATTATTATTATTTTAACATTAAAATTATTATTTCTAGCATTATTATTATTACTATCATTGTTTGTACTACTAATATTACTACTATATCATCACAAACAAATATTAATATAAATATTACAATTAACATAATAAAATTTATGTTTTTATTTATACATAAAATGAATATATGAAACATATAAGTTATTAATATAAAAATGATATAACTAATAAACTTATAAATATATATAAATTTGTTCGATTATAATAATGTGTGTTTATATATATACCTAATATTGGTTCATGAATCCGAGGCCAACCCTACATTTGTTCAATGTCATCATATATATTTTTACTACAAAATACAATAGGTGAGTTTCATTTACCTTTTTACTCTTTATATTTTTGGGCTGAGAATACATGCGCAATTTTTTATAAATGTTTTACGAAATAGACACAAGTAATCGAAACTACAATATATGGTTGAATAAACGAAGCCGAATATGCCCCTTTTTGCTTGGTAACCTAAGAATTAGTAAACCGATCTACTAATTGACGCGAATCCTAAAGATAGATCTATGGGCCCGACGAACCCCATCCAAAGTACCGGATGCTTTAGTACTTCGATGTTGTTTTATATCATGTCCAAAGGATTTCCCGGAATGATAGGGGATATTCTTATATGCATCTTGTTAATGTCAGTTACCAGGTGTTCAATCCATATGAATGATTTTTGTCTCTATGCATGGGACGTATATTTATGAGAAATGGAAATGAAAATTATGTGGTCTATTAAAATGATGAAAATGAATGTTTATGATAAACTAATGAACTCACTAACCTTTTGGTTGACACTTTAAAGCATGTTTATTCTCAGGTATGAAAGAAATCTTCCGCTGTGCATTTGCTCAATTTAAAGATATTACTTAGAGTCATTTATGACATATTTCAAAAGACGTTGCATTCAAATCATTGAGTACAACATTATTATTAAGTTATTTATAGTTAGATATTATGAAATGGTATGCATGCCGTCAACTTTCGATGTAAAGCATGTTTGTCTTTTAAAAACGAATGCAATGTTTGTAAAATGTATCATATAGAGGTCAAGTACCTCGCGATGTAACCAACTATTGTGAATTGTTTGTAATCGATATGGACTTCATCCAGATGGATTAGGACAGTTTATGAAATATTTTTGGTCAAACGTTGTTTTAAAGACTTATGACCACGTAACGGGACCTAAGTAGACGGCGCCATCAATGACGATTTTGTCGGGTTGCTACAGATGGTATCAGAGCGGTGGTTTTAGGGATTTAGAGTTCATTGGTGTCAACCCCGAGTCAGAGGGTACATTAGTGAGTCTAGACTACAACCGTCATATAGACTTGAAGTAGGAATTACTTGACTACTTGTGCATTTATACTCGAACTCTTCTATTCATATCTAACTCTTATTCCATCTTAATCTCACGTTGTTTAATTTGATTGACACGCCACCTTGACTGTATGAAATAATGTCGAATGCACATATGAATTAGGGTAATATAATTGTCGAGATTATATTACGGTAACTCATATGGACGTTCCGACATTATGACATAAAGAATTTAAGGCGAGTCAAGGAAAATTTTCTCTCTATCCTTATTCCATATCACGGTGAGTATTATTAAGAATACTAATCAACGATATTCTTGTGTTTTGAAGGAACAATGCCTCCTCGCCAGGTTCCATGCAATGAAACTCCCAAACAAGCTCTTCAACGTATGATAGCCACCGCCGTAGATGCGGCCATGGCTGGACACTCATCTAACAACAACAACAATAACAACAACCACAACAACAACAATGGAGCTGGTAAATCAAACGAGGGATGCTCCTATAAAGCTTTCGTGGGGTGCAAACCTCATACTTTCAATGGGACCGGAGGAGCGATTGCTCTCACTCGATGATTTGAGCAAACGGAAGCCGTTTTTAGCATAAGCGGTTGCCGGGACCAGGACAAGGTCAAATATTTCACCCACACTTTCGCCGGTATCACTCTCATATGGTGGAACACGTATGTATAATCGGTGGGTACCGATGAAGCCCACGATCACTCTTGGCCCGATTTGAAAGAAAAGATGATCATCGAATACTTCCCGCGTGAAGAGACTCGCAAGCTCGAACAAGAGCTAAGAACTTTAAAAGCGGTCGGAAATGACCTCAAGGCTTACAATCAACAGTTCGCCGAGCTATCCTTAATGTGCCCAAACCTCGTAAACCCCGAGTCACTAAGAGTTGAACTTTACATGGATGGCCTTCCTAAGAGCATCAAACATGGGGTAATGTCATCCAAACCCGCTAACCTACAAGAAGCTTTGAAGATGGCCCGTTAATTGATAGAGATGGTAGATGAAATTGTAGTACCGGCACCTAAGGCCGAGGATAAGTCGGGTGGCAACAAAAAAAAATGGGAAGCCACTCCATCAAACAACTACAACAACAACTTCACCAAAAAGTCTTTCACCTCCAACGGCAAGAAAAGTTATGTTGGAAATAAACCTTTTTGCAACAAATGCCACAAACATCACTATGGTGAATGTGACAAGCCGTTTTGCCACCGGTGCCAAAGAAGTGGTCATTTGGCCCACGATTGTAGAAATACAGCCCCCGTTGCTCAAAAGGGGCCCAATGCACCAAAACTGGGTGTTTGCTATGAATGTGGCCAACCGGGTCATTATAGGAATGCGTGCCCAAAGAAGAAAGCTAACCCCATTACACGTGGTCGAGCTTTCAACATTAATACCGAGGAAGCCCGAGATGACAATGAACTAGTCTCGGGTACGTTTCTTCTCAACAATTCTTATGTCTCTTGCTTACTCGATTCGGGTGCTGATAAGAGTTTTGTATCCAAGACTTTGACTCACACTTTTAGCACTCCACCACTCCCACTAGATACTATTTATACCATTGAAGTGGCCAACGGGAAACTATTGAGTGCCGACAAATTTTACCGGGGGTGTACGTTAAACTTAATGGGTAAAGAGTTTCAAATTGACTTGATACCTATAGAGCTAGGGAGCTTCGATGTAATAATTGGTATGGATTGGTTAGCCAAAATGAAATCTCACATCCTTTGCGATCTTAAAGCGATTCAAATTCCTATCGAGAATGGTGAACCCTTGATTGTCTATGGCGATAAGAGTTGTACCGGACTCAACCTCGTCTCGTGCCTTAAAGTTGAAAAATACCTTCGTAAAGGTTGTCTCGTGATCCTAACCCACGTTAAGAAAGTCAAGACCGATGAGAAGCTCATCGATGATGCGCCAATTGTTAGTGAATATTTCGATGTATTTCCCGACGAATTGCCGGGTCTTCCGCCTCAACGACCGGTTGAATTTCAAATCAATCTTATTTCTGGAGCCGCACCTGTAGCACGTGCACCATATAGACTTGCTCCATCCGAGATGCAAGAATTACAAAGTCAAATCCAAGAACTACTTAACCGTGGTTTTATCCAACCTAGCCATTCACCATGGGGCGCTCCAATTTTGTTCGTTAAGAAGAAAGATGGATCCCTATGAATGTACATTGATTATCGTAAACTAAATAAATTGACGGTTATGAACCGATATCCTCTTCCATGCATCGATGACCTCTTTGATCAACTACAAGGGTCTTGTGTATATTCGAAAATCAACCTCCATTCGGGTTATCATCAACTAAGGGTTAAGGGGGAAGATGTCTCCAAAACCGCCTTCCGGACTCGTTATGGTAGTTACGAATTTCTTGTAATGCCATTTGGTCCCACTAACGCACCGGCGGTGTTCACGGATCTTATGAACCGCGTGTTCAAACCGTATCTCGACAAGTTCGTTATTGTATTCATCGATGATATCTTGGTCTACTCTAGCACGAACAACACCTTCGACTTGTGCTCGAACTCTTGAGACAAGAATGACTCTATGCCAAATTCTCCAAGTGTGAATTTAGGTTGAAGGAAGTTCAATTTCTCGGTCATGTCGTAAGCGACCAAGGCATTAAGGTCGATCCCGCAAAAATCGAAGCCATTAGCAAATGGGAAACCCCTACTACTCCTACTCACATTCGACAATTCTTGGATCTCACCAGATACTATCGTAGATTCATTAAGGATTTCTCTTAACCGCGTTAACTCACAAGGGAAGGAAATTCATTTGGGCAACTGAACAAGAATCCGTGTTTTAAATCTTGTAGACAAAGCTAACCATCACTCCTATCTTGTCACTTCCAGAGGGCAATGATGATTTTATTGTATATTGCGATGCCTCGAAACATGGTTTTGGATGTGTATTGATGCAACGAAAGAAAGTCATTGCTTATGCCTCTCGACAACTAAAAATTCATGAACGGAACTACACGACACATGATCTCGAACTCGGAGCCGTTGTCTTTGCACTCAAAATGTGGAGACACTACCTTTATGGAACCAAGAGTACTATCTTCACCGATCACAAAAGCCTTCAACACATCTTCGATCAAAAGCAACTAAACATGAGACAATGACGGTGGATTGAAACCTTAAACGATTATGATTGTGAGCTTCGTTATCATCCCGGAAAGGCAAATGTAGTAGCCGATTCCTTAAGTCGAAAGGAAAGAGCGGTGCCACTTCGTGTCCGAGCTTTAAACATCACCATCCACACCAATCTAAATAACCCATTTCGTGTAACCCAAGATGAAGCTCTTAAGGATGAAAACATATCTCCTAAACGCTTGAACATCCTCACCTCACGATTCGAAGTTAAAGAGACCGGACTCCGATATTTTTCCGGAAGAATTTGGGTGCCTAGTTATGTGGACTTACGAAGCCTTATTTTAGACGAAGCCCATAAGTCAAGATATTCGATTCACCCCAGTGCCAATAAGATGTACCACGACCTCAAAGAACAATATTGGTGGTCGAACATTAAAAGGGACGTCGCTACTTATGTTGGAAGGTGCCTAACTTGCTCCAAAGCCAAAGCCGAATATCAAAGACCATCCGGATTACTTCAACAACCTGAAATCCCACAATGGAAGTGGGAAAGAATAACAATGGATTTTATCACAAAACTACCAAGAACGGTAAGCGGTTATGATACTATTTGGGTTATTGTAGACCGTCTCACCAAATCCGCTCACTTCCTTGCCATGAAGGAAACTGACAAAATGGAGAAACTTGCACAACTTTGCATTAAAGAGATTGTAGCCCATCACGGTGTACCATTATCGATTATTTCCGATCGAGATGGTCGTTTTGTTTCTGGATTTTGGCATACTTTACATGAAGCGTTGGGAAAACGATTAGACATGAGCACCACATATCATCCACAAACCGATGGACAAAGCGAACGCACGATTCAAACTTTGGAAGACATGTTACGAGCTTGCGTTTTCGAATTTGGAAAAGCTTGGGACAAGCATTTGCCACTAGCCGAGTTCTCTTACAACAATAGTTATCACGCGAGTATTAAAGCCGCACCTTTTGAAGCGTTATATGGCCGTAAATGTCATTCTCCTCTTTGTTGGGCCGAAGTGGGTGACACACAAATCACCGGACCCGAACTCATTCATGAAACAACAGAGAAGATCATTTAAATCCGAGATACGCTTAGGATGGCCCGTACTCGTCAAAAGAGCTACACCGACATTAGACGCAATGACCTCCAATTCCAATTCGGTGACCGCGTGATGTTAAAAGTTGCACCTTGGAAAGGTGTAATTCGTTTCGGGAAACGTGGGAAGCTAAATCTGCGGTATATTGGTCCTTTCGAAATCTTAGAGCGTGTTGGAACCGTTGCTTATCGTTTAGATCTTCCGTCTCAAATGAGCTCCGTTCATCCTACTTTCCATGTGTCAAAATTGAAAAAGTCTTTTGCCGAACCCGAACTCGTCATCCCTCTCGAGGAACTTACTATTGATGACAAACTCCACTTTGTGGATGAACCGGTTGAAATTGTGGATCACTCTTTTAAAACGCTAAAACAAAGCCATATTCCGATTGTCAAGCTCCGTTGGAACGCCAAAAGAGGACCCGAGTTTACTTGGGAAAGGCAAGATCAAATGCAAAAGAAATACCCTCATTTATTCATGGATTTGGAAACACAAGATCCCGAGGAAGAAACAACGACTACTACGCCTACTTAAATTTCGGGACGAAACTTCTTTTAAGGATTAGGTAAGGTAACATCACGCCTTTTTCCGTTTACCTTCCGTTATACTATTTTAAAGTCCGTTATATAATTATAACATCCTCCGTTAATAGGCGTTTTAAAATATCTCGTTTAGGTAATTCACGCACCCGATTCAAACTACAGGGACTAGACTTGCCAAATGACCAAAGATGTTACTAGGTCAAACGGTTAAACCATCATCCCTTCCACTCATTCACCTCCTCACTCTTTTACTACTTCCACTTTATTCTCTCAAACACCAAATCAAAGATTCATCATCTATTCAAGATCTAGCAAGCATCAACTCAAACAAATTACATATTTGGAATCCTTGCATCTTCCTCTTCGAATCCATACCAACTTTATTACATTTGGGTCAAGACTAGCATTCATTTTTGCACACGTTACTTTGTGAAGTACAATTTACTATCCCTGCAACCAAGGTGAGATCATAGTCCTACCTTTTCAACAACTTTTACTTTTAAACTATGGGATGAGAAACAAATACGTATCATACTTTTATGCTTTGAACACACATACGAAAACAAACATTCCACAGCGAGTTAGAACAAAAAGCCTCAATTCAATTATCATTAGTTACACTTGAAGGGTGTAAACGTGAACTTATGTTATGTGATCACATTGGGCTTGACGAGCCCTCATTCGGACGGTTCGCTACCGTTAGCGGATGAAATATTTTTTCGAGTATAGTGTATGTTCTAACACTACGTAACAGGGTACAAAACAGTTAAGTCTTGATAATTGAGTGCTCGCGAACATACTTTTGGAATACAAATGATTTGGATGATCAACTGTATTAAATCTTGTGGTTCAAAAACAACATTACTAATACACCTATGATTTCACCAACGTTTTTCGTTAACATTTTTCTATATGTTTTCTCAGGTCCTTGAACGCTAGGTGATACATGCTTCCGCACATTATTTTTGATACTTGCTTGGATGTCGAGTATACATGCATACGTGGAGCATCTTTTAACTTAACTTAATTTGTTTCGCATAGGTTTCAATTGTACTTAAAACGTTGTAACATGTTTGGTCGTCGAACTACTTTGTAAACTTTGAAACATCTTTTTAATTGAAATGAATGTGACATATTTTTGGTCAAACGTTGTTTTAAAGACTTATGACCACGTAATGGGACCTAAGTAGACGGCGTCGTCAATGACGATTTTGTCAGGTCGCTACATTTAGTACTTAGATTTTTCTCTACAGACGAGTGGTTCTGTTTTGGGGATATTCTAGATGCATTTTGTTAATGTCGGTTACCAGGGATTCAACCCATATGAATGATTTTTATGCAGATGCATGATGTTTATGAGAAATGAAAATCTTGTGGTCTATTAAATTAATGGAAATGATTATTTATGATAAACTAATGAACTCACCAAACTTTTGGTTGACACTTTAAGGCATGTTTATTCTCAGGTATTAAAGAAATCTTTCGCTGTGCATTTGCTCATTTTAAAGATATTACTTGGAGTCATTCGGGGCATATTTCAAAAGACGTTACATTCGAGTCATTGAGTTCAACATGATCATTATTAAGTCAATAATAGTTTGATATAATATGAAATGGTATGCATGTCGGTTAACTTTCGTTGTAATAAAAGTGTGTCTTTTAAAAACGAATGCAATGTTTGTAAAATGTATCATTTAGAGGTCAAATACCTCGCAATGTAATCATATGTTATTGTATTCTCCTTATGAATTAGGACGGGTCGTCTCACTTCTACTACTACGTCTCGTAATTTTTTGATAATCAGATCACCATGGTGATCAATTGTTACGTAGATCAATAGTCTATCTGGTGTGCTTTGGAAATTATCTTTTTTCAAGAGAATGAAGAGGCCGTAAAAATCATCGATCATTTGGGAATTAGAATAATAAGTTGGGCATCTGGTGGAAAGATCCATATGCTTCTGGATGAGAGTCAGTAGTGCTCGTTGGTTTGCTGAGAACAGAAGTGCAGATCCGTTTATGGCGTTGTAAACCTTAGAGTAAATGATCTTCGAATCTCGACAAACTCTTGTCTCGTGAATAGTGCGAACTACTTATTGTGCTCTCGTAGCCTTTCTTCATGATAAATATGATCGTGAAGAGCAGTGATAAAGTCTTGAATGCGCTCTATCAAGAGTTTAATGTTATCATCTTCTCTTGGTAGATAAAAGTTGTATTCATCTTCGATAGCCTTGATCCGCTCCTTTAAATGAGGTGTGAAAGTGATTATTGATCTACAGATGGCTTCGAGAATATCTTCAAACTCATCGGTATTATTGATCAAGTCTATCATATCGGTGTGATTTTATATGACCGGTATTTCTGAGAGATTTGAAGAAGAAGAGTCCGGCTCCTCTTGATCTAATTCTGTCGGCAAAGAACAAGAATCACCCAGAATGTCTTCATGTGGTTCTTCTTCCTCGTCATCATCAAATTAACTTTCTTCCATAGATTCGTCCGATGAACGGGCTTCTTCAGTATTCTGGTGTTTTATTTATACACTGACGGGATCAATCTCGATATCTTTGAATTCGGCAGGCTTGTTAACCTTCTCTTTGAAACGAATTATTAAACTGTGGACTTCCGTCTCTAGCCTCATTATTTCTTCGTGATATTTATGAATTGCTTCCGAGATTAGAGAGGATATTTTTCTATTAGTTGCCGCAGTTTTCTCTATGTTTCCCATTTCTTCTTCCTCCTCAGAATCTTTCTCATCCTCTATTACTTCACTGGGATCCTCTTCTTTCATCTCTAGATCATCAGCAGACTGTGATTTGATACCCAATTCGATATTATCGGCTGGTAGTGAGGACTCATCATCGGAAGTGATCCGTCTGGTGGAAATAGCAAACATCTCTGCCTGTCTAGAAAGATCAGTATGTTTGTCAATTTTGAAGGTAACGCTCTCCCCATGTGATCTTAAGATCAAGGTTTGCTTATACACATCAATGACAGTCATAGCCGTATTCATGAAAGGTCTTCCTAATACTATTGGTCTATGTAGGTCTTCCTTAATATCCATTACTACGAAATCTGTTGGATACAAGAATTGGTCGACTTTCACTAAGACGTTCTCAACTATGCCTTTGGGATATCGAATTGTATGATCCGCAAGTTGGATTGTCATTTTGATTGGTGAGAATAGAGTATGAAGTTTATACTTGCTCCTAAATCTACTAATGATGAATAGTTCCAGATTGGTAGATCGAACACGGGAAGATGAATCAGCCCGTATCTCCTAGCTTTTTGGGAAGAGAGTTTCTGAGTAATACTGAACATTCTTCACTTAGTGGAATTTTTTTGGAGTCTGGTATCCTTTCCTTTGTAGAGGGAAGACTTTGTATATATCTCTTCTGGTTAGGGACTTTGGACATGGTGTCCAAGAATCAACCGTTAAGCTTGTAGGTATCTAGCTTCAAAGGTTCTTCCATTATTCTTCCAGGATAAGGTACACGAACTGAATTTTGGGCAGGCAGCTTCTGAGTATTTGTTGATTTGTTCTTAAGCCTAGCTGGCCTCCTCTTTGGTTCTACCTTTGGGATTATGGAATCTATTTGCTTAGCTTCCTCTGTGTAGAAATTTTGGATAGTATTACTGTAGTGACCCGAACTTTTCCATGTTTATATATATATTAAATGAAATTGTTATTTACATGATTAAGTGTTTCCAACATGTTAAGCAATCAAACTTGTTAAGACTTGATTAATTGAAATAGATTTCATATAGACAATTGACCACCCAAGTTGACCGGTGATTCACGAACGTTAAAACTTGTAAAAACTATATGATGACATATATATGGTTATATATATAGTTAACATGATATTATGATAATTAAACATATCATTAAGTATATTAACAATGAACTTCATTTGTAAAAACAAGACTACTAACTTAATGATTTTGAAACGAGACATATATGTAACGATAATCGTTGTAACGACATTTAATATATATATATATATATCATATTAAGAGATATTCGTACATCATAATATCATGATAATATAATAATTTAAAATCTCATTTGATATTATAGACATTGGGTTAACAACATTTAACAAGATCGTAAACCTAAAGGTTTCAAAACAACACTTACATGTAACGACTAACGATGACTTAACGACTCAGTTAAAATGTATATACATGTAGTGTTTTAATATGTATTCATACACTTTTGAAAGACTTCAAGACACTTATCAAAATACTTCTACTTAACAAAAATGCTTACAATTACATCCTCGTTCAGTTTCATCAACAATTCTACTCGTATGCACCCGTATTCGTACTCGTACAATACACAGCTTTCAGATGTATGTACTATTGGTATATACACTCCAATGATCAGCTCTTAGCAGCCCATGTGAGTCACCTAATACATGTGGGAACCATCATTTGGCAACTAGCATGAAATATCTCATAAAATTACAAAAATATGAGTAATCATTCATAACTTATTTACATGAAAACAAAATTACATATCCTTTATATCTAATCCATACACCAACGACCAAAAACACCTACAAATACTTTCATTCTTCAATTTTCTTCATCTAATTGATCTCTCTCATGTTCTATCTTCAAGTTCTAAGTGTTCTTCATAAATTCTACAAGTTCTAGTTTCATAAAATCAAGAATACTTCCAAGTTTGCTAGCTTACTTCCAATCTTGTAGAGTGATCATCCAACCTCAAGAAATCTTTCTTATTTACAGTAAGATATCATTCTAATATAAGGTAATACTCATATTCAAACTTTGATTCAATTTCTATAACTATAACAATCTTATATCGAGTGGAAATCTTACTTGAACTTGTTTTCGTGTCATGATTCTACTTCAAGAACTTTCAAGCCATCCAAGATCCTTTGAAGCTAGATCCATTTGTCTCTTTTCCAGTAGGTTTATCCACAAAACTTGAGGTAGTAATAATGTTCATAACATCATTCAATTCATACATATAAAGCTATCTTATTCGAAGGTTTAAACTTGAAATCACTAGAACATAGTTTAGTTAATTCTAAACTTGTTCGCAAACAAAAGTTAACCCTTCTAACTTGAATTTTAAAATCAACTAAACACATGTTCTATATCTATATGATATGCTAACTTAATGATTTAAAACCTGGAAACACGAAAAACACCATAAAACTGGACATACGCCGTCCTAGTAACACAGCGGGCTGTTTTGGGTTTGATAATTAAAAACTATGATAAACTTTGATTTAAAAGTTGTTCTTCTGGGAAAATGATTTTTCTTATGAACATGAAACTATATCCAAAAATCATGGTTAAACTCAAAGTGGAAGTATGTTTTTCAAAATGGTCATCAAGACGTCGTTCTTTCGACTGAAATGACTACCTCTTACAAAAACGACTTGTAACTTATATTTCTGACTATAAACCTATACTTGTTCTGTTTAGATTCATAAAATAGAGTTCAATATGAAACCATAGTGTAACATTCCATTTTCCCGTACGTATCGAAAGGTACCTACTTAATCATTTGTACGTTTATAACTCATTAGCTTATGCGTAAATGTATGAATATATATACATATATGTGCACTTGATAATGTGTGCATGTATAAGTTAATCATGGGTTTGGTTAGTGCTAAGTCTTGTGAGACTCTTGTGGAAGGCTAGGTGAACATAGGAAGCGGGTTTGGATTGTGCAAAGTAAATAAAATCGAAAAGTGTTTAAGTTGGCCGAGCTATCCAGTTCTAGCCTTAGGCCGCACTGCGACAATTGGGTCCGCGCCATGGCATAACAAGCAAATTGGGATCAGAATTTGGCTTAAGAAGGGTATATTTTCCCTTTATGTGTCGCGCCGCGACGATTAAGGTCGCGCCGCGACAGTTCTGCAGTTCTGATTTCGGTTTTAGCTTAAATTAAATGACTTTGAGAGACAAAATGGTAATTTGACATGTAAATCTGATGGGAGCATTAACTCTCCACCACACATCCATTTATTTCATTTTTATTTCCATTTTCTTTCCTATTTCTCTCCCAAAACACAAAACCCACCTAGCTTGATCTTGAGATTTGAAGTTGGAGATTTGTGAATCAAACCTAAGAGCGAGATATAAAGTTGTTCTCCTTGTTACTAGCTACAAGAAGATAGTCTCGGTAAGTTCTAACTCTAAGTTTTGAGTTTTAATTGGTTAATGACTAGGGTTTTGGGTAGTAGAGATTTGTAAGACCCATTTGGTGGTAAAATGGGTGAGTTTGGGTTATGTTGTTGTAATGAAACCCTAATAGCCACAATCTAGGGTTTTGACCTTGTGATTTGAGGTTGTAAGTGTTAATTGGTGTTGTTAGTCACTAATGCACTTTAAGAATTATGAAAGAAGTGTTAATGGGTAAGTTTGACTTGATTGTGAGTCTAAGTAATATAAAATGGGTTAAAATGTACTAATGGACCTAATTAGATGAAATGGGCATGGATTACCCTAAGTTTTGTGTTAATTGAAGTTAATAGACTTTAATTCACTAGTCTTAGTGATTAAAGTCTAGACTTTGCCATTTATGGGCGGTTGTGAGTAGTTGAGTCATTTAAGGCAATTTGGGTCATTAAATGCTCAAGTGGGAGTATTGTGGTTAATCCCACTAGTTGTGAAATTGAATATGCACTTAATGATTTAGGTACATTGCATTGAAGCTCGGAAGTGCTAAATCATCACCCTTGTGACAAGGTGAGTGGAATAATTATGCGTTCATGTATATGGCGTGTTTATTTGTGAATGTTATGGTATGAACCACTTGCCGGTAGTGCCATAACATGTGTGGGATAAGATGTGAACCATGAGCCGGTAGCATCGAGTGTGATACACGAGCCGGTAGCACTATAAACTAAGATATGAACCACGAGCCGGTAGCATCGAGTGTGAACCACGAGCCGGTAGCACTATAAACTAAGATGTGAACCATGAGCCGGTAGCATCGAGTGTGAACCACGAGCCGGTAGCACTATAAACTAAGATGTGAACCACGATCCGGTAGCATCGAGTGTGAACCACGAGCCGGTAGCACTATAAACGAGTATGACTCAAATGCGTATGGTGTGAACCACGAGCCGGTAGCACATAGCGTTATTGGTTAACCATATTTAGATTGTTGATTTGTTTAGCATATTATATATATATGATGAGTTGAGTATATGCTAATGAAGTGGTGTGATAATGTACGACTTGTTGGTGTTACGTTTATGTTGACATGTTATTTGAGTTACAAGTTCGTATGAGGTATTAGGTATTGTGATTACAAATGGATAGGTTATATATATGTATGTATAATTGTTGCACTCACTAAGCATTACTTACCCTCTCGTTGTTTTCCATTTTATAGGTTCCGGCTTGGACAAGGGTAAGGTATCCGGTTGGATTAGTTGTCTCCCGTTTGTGTTGACAGGGGAATGCTTTTGGGATAGCTTTTGAAGTGGCCGAACGTTTTGGGTAGTTTAGCCCCAAACCATGCTCGAGTGTCATTTGGATTATAAACTATCATTTGTTGTTGGTCAAACTTGTATCACATTCGTTAATAGGCCTTTGTGCCTTTTTGTAAACATTAAACTCGTAATATGTTTTGACGAATCGTGTGGCATGGGTTACATATTTAATTGGCGCGTAAATGTGTATTATATTTTAAATAAAAAAAAATTTATCGTACGGAGTACGGGTTGGGTTGTTTCAAGTGGTATCAGAGCATGGTCTAAGGGATTTAGGTGACTTGAGATAGGTGCCTAGACTTGGACTTTATTGTGTGAGCGCTTTATGCGGGACTTGTAGGACTTTGGGTCTAATCGGGAATTGTTAGTGCCTTGGTTTATGTGAACTAACCTTGTGCTAATTGTTTTGTATTGTGTTTAGCAATCATCAAGCAAGACGGACATTGTACTAGTGAGTTAATGCGACTTGCTCGCGTAACAACGATTAGCTACCATTGTTACGAGTGCAAATCGTGTCAAACGAGTAATGTACGACGATTGTTGAGCAAGATGGGGTAGTGTGGTGTACATGTATATACTTACGTGTTATGTCTTTCGTTACATGGTTTAACCTACTTCGTTTTATAGAATAAAGACGAGAAACGGACCCGATCATGATAACGGAAGTACAAGCGAGGACGTCGAGTTTTCGTCTAAGGTTGAGGCCGTCTTTAAAAAGTTAAAAGAGGATTTTCTTACGGACGTCTGAAAGGTCTTCCAAGATTCGGTCGATGGGTAAGTGACCGATTTGATAAATGAACGAATGAAGGCCACTATCGAAGAGGCCCTTGATGCTAGAAACATTTATCCTCGCGGTGAAGGAGGTGAAGGAAGACGGGACTTCCACTACTAGAATTTCAAGGATACTTGTAGTGGGACGACCGCGAAATGTCCTCCCGAGAAGAAGACGAGGTATGGGTCTAGCATGTTACGTGAAGAAGGCAAGTTGTGGTGGGACGATAAAATCAATTTGTATGGTGAAGAGCAATGTATGAGCTTGTAATGGGAGGAGTTTAAGAAGGAATTCTTCCAAGAATACCGAACTTCTTCCGACCTTGATAGAATCCGGGACGAGTTGCATCATTTGCAACAAGGTTCGATGGACTTGGTTACTCTCAAGTCTACCTTTTTGGCAAAGACTCGTTTTTGCCCGGAATATGTTGGTGACGATCACAAGCTAATGAAAGATTTCTACCGTACCTTGAACGATGAGTTAAAGGGTAAGATTAGTCGGGGAATGTCTAAGACTTTTGAAGAGCTATTCGAGTTGGCTCGGGGTTTTGAACCAAAAGTTCCGAGGAAGAGTGATTTCACTAAAGAGAAAGTTTGAAGGTTCGAGTCATTCGAACTTTTCCAATAAAAAGAACAAGAAAGGCTCCGAAAGCATTAATAGTGTGAAGAAGGGTGCTTACGGGAGTTTCAGGCCCACATGTTATAATTGTAATCAAAGAGGATACATGGCCCGTGATTGCACCAAGGCGTCAACCAAAGTCACTTGCTTTAATTGTGGTAAAGAGGGGCACAAGAGGCAGGAATGCCCTGACTTGAATAATGATAACGTTAAGCGGTTAGAGAAAGCGGCAGGTACGGCTAGGGTTCGAAACTATTTGATGACCAATGATGAAGCCAAACAATCCAACGAAATTGTCTCAGGTACTTCTATGGTTAACTCTAATCCGGCAAGGATTTTATTTGATAGCGTTGCAAATTTATCATTTGTGTCTCTAAAATTTGTGCCTAAACTTGATAGACCGTTAGCTAAGTTAAGTCGTCCGGTAGAAGTCGAAATAGCGGACGGCAAGACGGTGCTAGTGGTTGATGTGTGTAAGAATTGTGATGTCGTTTTTGGTGCCGAAAACTTTAAAATTGATCTCATCCCTATGACTTTGGACGATTTTGATATCGTTGTTGGTATGGATTGGCTCGATTGAAATAGAGCCATTATCGCATGCCATGAAAAGTTTATACGTGTGAAGACCCCAAGTGGGGGAGAGTTAATTATTCACGGCGATAAACGAAGAAGACTTGTGCCGATATGTTCTTTTGCACGGGCACGTCGTTTTCTTGTTAGTGGTGGCATGGCTTTTCTTGCCCATGTTGTCGATACTCGTGACGAGCCACCACCTATTCGTGAAATTCTGGTGGTTAGTGAATTCGAAGACGTTTTTTCGGATGAGTTACCGGGTGTTCCGGTGGAAAGACAAGTTGAATTTCGTATTGAGTTGGTTCCGGGAGCTACTCCCATTGCTAAAACTCCTTATCGTTTAGCACCAACGGAAATGCAAGAGTTGTTAAATCAAACCCAAGAGTTGCTCAAGAAGGGTTTTATTCAACCGAGTGCTTCGCCGTGGGGCGCTCCGGTTTTATTCGTGAAAAAGAAGGATGGTAGTATGCGGATGTGCATCGATTACCGGGAGTTGAACAAAGTGACGATCAAGAATCGTTATCCATTGCCTCGGATTGACGATTTGTTTGACCAACTCCAAGGTGCGACGTATTTCTCTAAGATTGACCTACGGTCCGGCTATCACCAAATGCGGGTCCGTGAGGAAGATATTGAGAAAACGGCTTTTCGAACGCGTTATGGGTATTTTGAGTTCGTAGTTATGCCTTTTGGTCTTACGAATGCACCGACGGCATTCATGGATCTTATAAACCGGGTGTGCCAACCCATGTTGGACAAGTCGGTGATTGTGTTCATTAACGACATACTAGTCTACTCAACGTCATTTGCGTGAAGTATTGAAGACGTTACGAAAGGAGAAGTTGTATGCTAAGTTCTCCAAATGTGAATTTTGGCTGAGGGAGGTTCAATTCCTTGGCCACATTGTGAACAAGGACGGTATCCAAGTGGATCCGGGGAAGATAGAGACGGTGAAGAGTTGGAGACAACCGACTACGCCTACGAAAGTTTGAAGTTTTCTCGGATTGGCCGGTTATTATCGTCGGTTTATCCAAGACTTTTCTAAGATCGTTTCTTCATTGACGAAATTGACAAGGAAGAACGTGAGGTTTGTTTGGGAGAACGAGCAATAAATTGCTTTTCAATTGTTAAAGGAGAAGGTATGTCAAGCTCCGGTGTTAGTTTTGCCGGAAGGGGTGGATGACATGACGGTTTATTGTGATGCTTCGTTAAATGAACTCGGGTGTGTTCTAATGAAAAGAGGTAAAGTCATCGTTTATGCCTCTCGACAATTAAAGGAACACGAGACGAGATATCCAACTCATGATCTTGAGTTGGCGGCGGTTGTGCATGTGTTGAAAATTTGGCGCCATTACTTGTATGGTGTCAAGTGTACGATTTATTTGGATCATAAGAGTTTGAAACATCTCTTTAATCAACAAGATTTGAATTATCGTCAACGTAGGTGGATGGATGTGGTAAAAGACTATGATTGTGAGATACTTTATCATCCGGGTAAGGCGAATGTGGTCGCGGATGTGTTAAGTCGAAAGAGTCATCACCCGGCGTTATGATTGGGATTGTTACGTATGATTATTACTAACGATTTTCTTGAAAAACTCGGAGTGATTCAAATAGAGGCTTACGTTCACAACAAGCATGCGGAGTGAATTGTGGGACAATCAGAGTTCATTACTATGGGCTCGCGGGGTTTGTTGTCTTTTCAAGGAAGAGTGTGGGTGCCTAAGATGTGTGATTACCGACAAGTGCTACTCGATGAAGCACATAAGTCAAAGTATTCCATTCATCCGGGCGCGACGAAAATGTATCTTGATTTAAGGAAAGATTATTGGTGGCTGGGCATGAAACGTGATGTTGTGAAGTATGTTGAGCAATGCGTCATGTGTTTGCAAGTTAAAGCTGAGCACCAAAAGCCGTATGGTAAGTTACAACAGTTAGAAATCCCAAAATGGAAATGGGAGCACATTACCATGGATTTCATCACAAAGTTACCTAAAACGGCGAGAACCCAGTTTGATTCGATTTGGGTTATAGTTGATCGACTGACGAAGAGTGCTTTGTTTCTCCCCATTAAGGAAACGATATCGTCGGAGACCTTGGCTAAGTTATTTATCAAGGAAGTCATCTCTCGACACGGTGTTCCTATATCGATTGTTTCGGATCGAGATACCCGTTTTACATCTGGGTTTTGGGAAAAGTTTCACGAAGATATGGGTACACAATTGAAATTGAGCACGACGTATCATCCTCAAACTGGCGGACAAACTGAACGTACGAATCAAAGTTTAGAAGATATGTTACGAGCATGTATTATCGATTTTGGTGGTAGTTGGGACGAGCACCTACCTTTGGTGGAATTCTCATACAATAATAGTTATCATACTAGTATTGGGATGCCACCTTATGAGATGCTTTATAGGCGTAGGTGTCGAACCACGATTTGTTGGGGTGAAGTGGGACAAAAGGAAATCAGGAGTACCGATTTGGTTTTAGAGATGAATAGTAAGATTGATGTGATTCGAGAGCATTTGAAAAAGGCTCAAGATAGACAAAAGTCGTATGCCGAAAGACGTAGACGAACGATCGAATTTCAAGAAGGTGACATGGTGATGCTTAAGGTTTCGCCATGGAAAGGTATTATTCGATTCCGGAAACGAGGAAAGTTAGCTCCTCGGTTTATTGGACCATTTAAGGTTTTAGCTCGTGTTGGGGAAGTCGCGTATCGTTTGGAATTACCCGAAGAACTTGCGGGATCCATAATACATTTCATGTTTCCCATCTCCGTAAGTGTCTTGCGGATGATTCGTCTTGGGTGCCATTAGACGAGATTGAGCTAAATAATAAGCTAGAGTATATCGAGGAACCGATTGCCATACTTGATGAGAAGGTCAAAAGATTGAGACATAAAGAGGTTAGGACTTTTAAAGTCCAATGGCGTCGTAGTAAGGGTTCCGAGTTTACTTGGGAGCCCGAAGAGTTTGTGTTGGTTTATCTCCCTTCTTGTCATGCGGCTTGGATCGCGAGGACACGCTCTGATTCAAGTAGGGGAGAGTTGTAACATTCCATTTTCCCGTACGTATCGAAAGGTACCTACTTAATCATTTGTACATTTATAACTCGTTAGCTTATGCGTAAATGTATGAATATATATACATATATGTGCACTTGATAATGTCTGCATGTATAAGTTAATCATGGGTTTGGTTAGCGCTAAGTCTTGTGAGACTCTTGTGGAAGGCTAGGTGAACTTAGGAAGCGGGTTTGGATTGTGCAAAGTAAATAAAATCGAAAAGTGTTTAAGTTGGCTGAGATGTCCAGTTCTAGCCTTAGGCCGCGCCGCGACAATTGGGTCCGCGTCGAGGCATAACAAGCAAATTGGGATCAGAAGTTGGCTTAAGAAGGGTATATTTTCCCTTTATGTGTCGCGCCGCGACGATTAAGGTCGCGCCGCGACAGTTCTGCAGTTCTGATTCCGGTTTTAGCTTAAATTAAATGACTTTGAGGGACAAAATGATAATTTGACATGTAAATCTGATGGGAGCATTAACTCTCCACCACACATCCATTTATTTCATTTTTATTTCCATTTTCTTTCCGATTTCTCTCCCAAAACACAAAACCCACCTAGCCTGATCTTGAGATTTGAAGTTGGAGATTTGTGAATCAAACCTAGGAGCGAGATTTAAAGTTGTTCTCCTTGTTACTAGCTACAAGAAGATAGTCTCGGTAAGTTCTAACTCTAATTTTTGAGTTTTAATTGGTTAATGACTAGGGTTTTGGGTACTAGAGATTTGTAAGACCCATTTGGTGGTAAAATGGGTGAGTTTGGGTTATGTTGTTGTAATGAAACCCTAATAGCCACAATCTAGGGTTTTGACCTTGTGATTTGAGGTTGTAAGTGTCAATTGGTGTTGTTAGTCACTAATGCACTTAAAGAATTATGAAAGAAGTGTTAATGGGTAAGTTTGACTTGATTGTGAGTCTAAGTAATATACAATGGGTCAAAATGTACTAATGGACCTAATTAGATGAAATGGGTATGGATTACCCTAAGTTTTGTGTTAATTGATGTTAATACACTTTAATTCACTAGTCTTAGTGATTAAAGTCGATACTTGGCCATTTATGGGCGGTTGTGAGTAGTTGAGTCATTTAATGCAATTTGGGTCATTAAATGCTCAAGTGGGAGTATTGTGGTTAATCCCACTAGTTGTGAAATTGAATGTGCACTTAATGATTTAGGAACATTGCATTGAAACTCAGAAGTGCTAAATCATCACCCTTGTGACAAGGTGAGTGGAATAATTATGCGTTCATGTATATGGCGTGTTTATTTGTGAATGTTATGGTATGAACCACGTGCCGGTAGTGCCATAACATGTGTGGGATAAGATGTGAACCATGAGCCGGTAGCATCGAGTGTGAACCACGAGCCGGTAGCACTATAAACTAAGATGTGAACCACGAGCCGGTAGCATCGAGTGTGAACCACGAGCCGGTAGCACTATAAACTAAGATGTGAACCACGAGCCGGTAGCATCGAGTGTGAACCACGAGCCGGTAGCACTATAAACTAAGATGTGAACCACGAGCCGGTAGCATCGAGTGTGAACCACGAGCCGATAGCACTATAAACGAGTATGACTCAAATGCGTATGGTGTGAACCACGAGCTGGTAGCACATAGCATTATTGGTTAACCATATTGAGATTGTTGATTTGTTTAGCATATTATATATATATGATGAGTTGAGTATATGCTAATGAAGTGGTGTGATAATGTACGACTTGTTGGTGTTACGTTTATGTTGACATGTTATTTGAGTTACAAGTTCGTATGAGGTATTAGGTATTGTGATTGCAAATGGATAGGTTATATATATGTATGTATAATTGTTGCACTCACTAAGCATTGCTTACCCTCTCATTGTTTACCATTTTATAGGTTCCGGCTTGGACAAGGGTAAGGGCATACGGTTGGATTAGTTCCCGTTTGTGTTGACAGGGGATGCTTTTGGGATAGCTTTTGAAGTGGCCGAACGTTTTGGGTAGTTTAGCCCCAAACCATGCTCGAGTGTCATTTGGATTATAAACTATCATTTGTTGTTGGTCAAACTTGTATCACGTTCGTTAATAGGCCTTTGTGCCTTTTTGTAAACATTAAACTCGTAATATGTTTTGATGAATCGTGTGGCATGGGTTACATATTTAATTGGCGCGTAAATGTGTATTATATTTTAAATAAATAAAAAATTTATCGTACGGAGTACGGGTTGGGTTGTTTCACATAGCAATTTGATTCACTCAAAACGGATTTAAAATGAAGAAGTTATTGGTAAAACAAGATTGGATATTTTTTTATTTTTGTAGCTACGGGAAATGTTAACAATTCTATACAAATCATATCCTAGCTAACTTATATTGTATTATACATGTATTATAATATATTATGTAATCTTGGGATACCATAGACACGTATGCAAATGTTTTGTATATATCATATCGACCCATGTATATATATTATTTGGAACAACCATAGACACTCTATATGCAGTAATGTAGGAGTTAGCTATACAGGGTTGAGGTTGATTCCAAAAAAATATATACTTTGAGTTATGATCTAGCCTGAGACGTGTATACACTGGGTCGTGGATTGATTCAAGATAATATATATATATCGATTTATTTCTGTACATCTAACTGTGGACAACTAGTTGTAGGTTACTAACGAGGACAGCTGACTTAATAAACTTAAAACATCAAAATGTATTAAAAGTGTTTTAAATATATTTTGAACATAATTTGATATATATTTACATATTTGTTATAGGTTCGTGAATCGACCAGTGGCCAAGTCTTACTTCCCGACGAAGTAAAAATCTGTGAAAGTAAGTTATAGTCCCACTTTTAAAATCTAATATTTTTGGGATGAGAATACATGCAGGTTTTATAAATGATTTACAAAATAGACACAAGTATGTGAAACTACATTCTATGGTTGAATTATCGAAATTGAATATGCCCCTTTTTATTAAGTCTGGTAATCTAAGAATTAGGGAACAGACACCCTAATTGACGCGAATTCTAAAGATAGATCTATTGGGCCTAACAAACCCCATCCAAAGTACCGGATGCTTTAGTACTTAGAAATTTATATCATATCCGAAGGGTGTCCCGGAATGATGGGGATATTCTTATATATGCATCTTGTTAATGTCTGTTACCAGGTGTTCACCATATGAATGATTTTTATCTCTATGTATGGGATGTATATTGAAATATGAAATCTTGTGGTCTATTGTTACGATTTGATATATATAGGTTAAACCTATAACTCACCAACATTTTTGTTGACGTTTTAAGCATGTTTATTCTCAGGTGATTATTAAGAGCTTTCGCTGTCGCATACTTAAATAAGGACAAGATTTGGAGTCCATGCTTGTATGATATTGTGTAAAAACTGCATTCAAGAAACTTATTTCGTTGTAACATATTTGTATTGTAACCCTTTTGTAATAGTCGTGTGTAAATAGGATATTTTAGATTATCATTATTTGATAATCTACGTAAAGCTTTTTAAACCTTTATTGATGAAATAAAGGTTATGGTTTGTTTTAAAATGAATGCAGTCTTTGAAAAACGTCTCATATAGAGGTCAAAACCTCGCAACGAAATCAATTAATATGGAACGTTTTTAATCAATAAGAACGGGACATTTCAGTTGGTATCAGAGCGTTAGTCTTAGAGAACCAGAATTTTGCATTAGTGTCGAGTTTGTTAGGTTGCATTAGTGAGTCTGGACTTCGACCGTGTTTACTTGAAAAATGATTGCTTAACAAATTTTGTTGGCAACTATATATTTTTAACATGTGAATTTTATGTGATATATTAATCTCTTAACGTGTTTGATATTATGTGATAGATGTCTACCTCTAGAACAAGTCCCATTGACTCACCTAATAATAATGAAGAGTCAAATGTAAATTGGAATGATTCGTGGACTGATTCACAAGTTCCCGAAGAGGAACCGGAAGAAGAGTCGGAACCGAAAGAAGAATCAGAACCGGAAGAAGAATCGGAACCGGAAGAAGAAATAGAACCAGTGGGAGAAATAATAAAACGGTTAAGTAGAAGAAAATCCTCAACCAACCGACCAAAGTTAATTATGGTCAATGGTGTTTCCGCCAAGGAAGCAAAGTATTGGGAGGATTACCAATTCTCCGATGAATCGGATCCCGACAAGGATTCCGATGATGTTATAGAAATTACCCCAACACAATTTAATAAGGCAAAAGAGAACAATAAGGGAAAGGGCATAAAAATAGAGAAATTTGATTCCAAACCCGATGAACTTTATATGTATCGTCAACACCCGTATTTCTTAAGTTGTGACAATAACCCGGGAACCTCTAAACCACCAGGTTTTTCTAAACCAATGTGGAAAATGACGGCTCGTATTAGGGGAACATCATATTTCCCTATAAACTTGGAAAAACGAACCAAAACCGAAGAAGAAGAAACGAGTGAGTCGGAATAAGATAGTTGTATTCGTGTGGTGTAATATATGTAATATAGTGTGCTTATGCTTTATGATATATGTAAAAATTGCTTGTATTAATAAGTATTTTTTTATGAATCTAACTCTTTTCTATTTTACAGTATAAAAACACAAAATGGATAGACAACCCAATATTTTAAGAGACCTACCCGGAGACATGATTGATGAAATCTTGTCTAGAGTCGGTCAGAATTCCTCGGCACAACTATTTAAGGCGAGATCAGTTTGTAAGACATTCGAAGAACGTTCCAAGAATGCCTTGGTTTATAAAAGGCTTTCATTCGAAAGATGGGGGATATCACATTGGGAAATTCATAAGTTACGATGTGTTTACTTTGACGCATATATTGCGGGGAACCCAAATGCTATTTTACGCAATGAGTTAAGAAATTATTTTGACTCAATATATCCGAATATAGGACTTCGTGATTTAGAAAAAGCGGCTAACATGCAACATAAAGAAGCATGTTATGCTTACGGGTTAGTAATGTTCGCTTCTCACCAAAGTGAGAACAAGAATATCGGGCTACAACTATTAAACAAAATGTTCCCACAAGTGACGGAGTCGGTAATTGGGGTAAGAAATGAGGTGTTTAGGTTATTACGAGACTGTTGGTCATTACATAACCTTCATCCTTTTGACGACGTTACAACACATTGTCTTACTATCGGTCACAACGGTTATGTTCCACAAAACCAAGGATGGGAAGTGGTATTAGTAAAACCAGAATGCATGACTTGTTTCTGGACGTATGAGTGATGTGTCTTTATTGCCTTTGCTGAACGCCTTTTTTATTAACTAGAATTATCTTCGCAACTACTTTGTATCAAAGTTTTATGTGCTATATTTCATGCTATATGTAAAATAGCGGTATTGTAAGTTCGCAAGTTATTGTATAAAGGTTTGAATATGATATATTTTTTTTTGTTGTGATTAGTCTTTCATATAGAATTGTAGTAGTTGAAATGGTATGTTAGCTACTAAGTATGAACTTAACGGGTAGGTACTACCCGAATTAAAGAGTATAAAACGCTAATATGAAGAAAGAGCTTTTATAAATAAGTTCATATTACGCTACGAAATACTATTGACTACTCTTGATATTCTATATGATTAACTCGTTTCATTTGACTATTTTGAAGGAAATGGCACCGACTACTCGACACACCTTGAATATGAGCGAAGAGGAATTTCGTGCCTTTCTTGCTTCAAACATAGCCGTAGTACAGGCCGCACTACATACCAATAATAACTCTGAATCTAGCAATACAACTAACGGCGCAAGAAATCGTGTAGGTTGCTCCTACAAGAAATTCACTACCTGCAAATCTTCAGAATTTGATGGGACCGAAGGACCAATCGGATTGAAATGGTGGACCGAGAAAGTTGGATCGGTATTTGCCATAAGTAAGTGTGATGAAGGAGACAAAGTGAAGTACGCTACGCATACCTTCACGGGTATTGCGTTAACATGGTGGAATACCTATCTAGAGCAAGTGGGATAAGATGCTGCTTACGCGCTACCGTGGTCAGCATTCAAGCACTTGATGAACGAGAAGTACCGTCCTAGAACCGAGGTCAATAAGCTCAAGTCAGAACTTAGAGGGTTATGAACACAGGGATTCGATATTACTTCGTATGAAAGACGATTCATAGAATTGTGCCTATTGTGTCCGAGAGCGTTCGAAGATGAGGAAGAGAAGATCGACGCATTTGTGAAAGGGTTACCGGAGAGAATCCAAGAAGATATAAGTTCACATGAGCCTGCCTCCATACAAAAGGCATGTAGAATGGCTCACAAACTAGTGAACCAGATTGAGGGAAGAATTAAAGAACAGACGGCCGAAGAGGCCAACATGAAGCTAGTCAAAAGAAAGTGGGAGGAAAACGGTGATAAGAGTTACCAAAACAACAACAACTATCCCAACAATCGCAACATCAATCGCAACTACAACAAACGGCAAAACAACAACAACAACAACAACAACAACAACAACAACAACTACTACAACAATTATTTCAACAACAATAACAACCGCAACAACAACAACAATCAGAAGCAGCTATGCCAAAGGTGTGAAAAGTATCACTCGGGGTTCTACACCAAATTTTGCAACAAATGTAAAAGAAATTTTCATAGCTCAGCGAAGTGTGAGGTCTACGAATCAGGGGTTAACAGAACGAAAGGAACAAATGGTGTCAGAACGAGTAATGACGGAGCAAGTAGTGTCAGAGCAAGTTATGCCAATGTAGTTTGTTATAAATGTGGAAAACCGAGCCACATTATTAGAAATTTCCCGAACCAGGAGAATACGAATGGACAAGGTCGCAGAAGAGTTTTCAATATTAATGCGGCAGAGGCACAGGAAGACCCAGAGCTTGTTACGGGTACGTTTCTTATTGACAATAAATTTGCTTACGTTTTATTTGATTCGGGTACGGATAGAAGCTATATGAGTAGAGATTTTTGTTATAAATTAAGTTCTCCATTGACGCCTTTGGATAGTAAATTTTTACTCGAATTAGCAAATGGTAAATTAATTTCAGCAGATAAAATATGTCGGAATCGAGAAATTAAACTGGTTAGTGAAACATTTAAGATTGACTTGATACCAGTAGAGTTAGGGAGTTTTGATGTGATAATCGGTATGGAATGGTTGAAAGAAGTGAAAGCAGAGATCGTTTGTTACAAAAATGCAATTCGCATTATACGAGAAAAAGGAAAACCCTTAATGGTGTACGGAGAAAAGGGCAACACGAAGCTACATCTTATTAGTAATTTGAAGGCACAAAAACTAATAAGAAAAGGTTGCTATGCTGTTCCAGCACACGTCGAGAAAGTACAAACTGAAGAAAAGAGCATCAATGATGTTCCCGTCGCAAAAGAATTTCCAGATGTATTTCCGAAAGAATTACCGGGATTACCCCCACATCGATCCGTTGAATTTCAAATAGATCTTGTACCAGGAGCTGCACCAATAGCTCGTGCTCCTTACAGACTCGCACCCAGTGAGATGAAAGAACTACAAAGCCAATTACAAGCACTTTTTGGTTTCATTCGACCAAGAACATCACCGTGGGGAGCTCCTATTTTGTTTGTCAAGAAGAAATATGGTATATTCAGGTTGTGTATCGACTACCGAGAGTTGTACAAACTTACCATCAAGAACCACTACCCACTACCGAGTATCATCAAATGCGGGTGAAAGAAGATGATATTCCAAAGACTACTTTCAGAACACGTTACGGTCATTACGAGTTTATGGTCATGCCGTTTGGTTTAACTAATGCACCAGCTGTGTTCATGGACCTTATGAACCGAGTGTGTGGACCATACCTTGACAAGTTTGTCATTGTTTTCATTGATGACATACTTATTTACTCAAAGAATGACCAAGAACACGGTGAACATTTGAGAAAGGTGTTAGAAGTATTGAGAAAGGAAGAATTGTACGCTAAATTTTCAAAGTGTGCATTTTGGTTGGAAGAAGTTCAATTCCTCGGTCACATAGTGAACAAAGAAGGTATTAAGGTGGATCTGGCAAAGATAGAAACTGTTGAAAAGTGGGAAACCCCGAAAATGAAAGGACCCGTTCATATACATTATAAACGATTCACAATAGTTGATTACATTGCGAGGTATTTGACCTCTATATGATACATTTTACAAATATTGCATTCGTTTTTAAAAGACAATCTTTCTTTACATCAAAAATTGACAGGCATGCATACCATTTCATAATATCCACTATCCAACTATAAATTGATTTAATAATAATCTTTGATGAGCTCAATGACTCGAATGCAACGTTCTTCGAAATATGCTATGAAAGACTCCAAGTAATATCTTTAAAATGAGCAAATACACAGCGAAAGATTTCTTTAACACCTGAGAATAAACATGCTTTAAAGTGTCAACCAAAAGGTTGGTGAGTTCATTAGTTTATCATAATCATTTATTTCCATCATTTTAATAGACCACAAGAATTTCATTTCCAGTTCTCATAAATATACGTCCCATGCATAGAGACAAAAAATAATCATTCATATGGTGAATACCTGGTAACCGACATTAACTAGATACATATAAGAATATCCCCTATCATTCCGGGATCCTCCTTCGGACATGATATAATTTCGAAGTACTAAATCATCCGGTACTTTGGATGGGGTTTGTTAGGCCCAATAGATCTATCTTTAGGATTCGCGTCAATTAGGGTGTTTGTTCCCTAATTCTTAGATTACCAGACTTTAATAAAAAGGGGCATATTCGATTTCGATAATTCAACCATAGAATGTAGTTTCAATTACTTGTGTCTATTTCGTCAAACATTTATAAAAGCGCCTGTATTCTCAGTCCCAAAAATATAAAGGGTAAAATATGAAAACTCACCATACTGTATTTCGTAGTAAAAATGAAAACTCACCATACTGTATTTCGTAGTAAAAATACATATAACGTCATTGAACAAGTGCAAGGTTGGCCTCGGATTCACGAACCTAAATTAATTATATATATTTATGTGTTCGTCAATATTTGTCTAACAAATTAGGTCAAGTCATAGTGTACCACAATCCTAATGCTCGAGACTAATATGCAAAAGTCAACAAAAGTAAATTTGACTCAAAATAATTTCTAAAAATCTATACATGATTAATATATAGTTTAAATATCGTCGTTTTATATTTTTAAATATTTTTAAAAGATTTATTAGATTAAATAATATAATTTATTTATTAATAAATAAAATTTTATATTATATTTATATAATAAAATATACTTTTATATATATTAAGTAATAAAATTTATAGGGTTCATTTAATATTATAAAGATAATATGATAGGTATTATTAAAGTAAGTTATTACACGTAGTAAAATATGTTTGTATCAAATATTTATTTGATAAAATAATATTTATAATGATAGTAAGTAAAAGTTGTATTATTTTGTAATAATAATTATTATTATAAAAATATCAATATTTATAATTACTAAGATGACATTATGATAAAACGATAATTCTAATTATGATAACTTTAATATTTACGATAATTTATAATATTATCTTTAAAATAATAATTCTATTTAAAATAATAATAATAATGATATTTTATAGTAACAATGACATTTCGATTAAAATGATAATTTTTGTTAAAATGATAGTTTTAATACTAACGATAATTTTAATAATAATAGTAATGATAAAAATAATAAGAACGATAATTTTATCTAAATCAATATCTTATAATATTTTAATTTCATCATGATACTCTTACCCATTATTTTCTAATCGTTTCGTTTAATAGCTTTTAATCGTCTTTTATATCGTGTTCGTAATAAGTTAATAATAGTAATCAAAATAATTAGGTGTTACAAATATTTGTTTTAATTACACTAATATTAATAATGATAGTTACTATAACATTATTAACGATAATACTAATAATTATCTTAATGATAATATAGTAATAATAATAACAATAACTATTTTTAAATAATGATATATATATTAATAATGATAATAATAATAATACCAATAATAATAATAATAATAATTGGATAATAATAATAATACTAATTATAACTTTAACGATAATAACGATAGTAATAATAAAAAAAATTAACAATTTTTAATGATAAATCCTTTTATTGATAAAGATAATAATAATAATAAGATAAAACTAGAACGACGATAATAACGACGATAATAATAATCATTTTTAATAATATTACAAAAATTCGATGGACTATAACTTCAAATCCGTTCATCGAAATCATTCGATATCTAAATGAAAAGTTCTTAATTTTTTGCTAGCTTTCCAATGACATGCATATCTTATACCTTATCTCAGTCGCATATATAACTAATTCAGGATTCAACATAACCTAACTAAAGGCAATATCAAAAGTACAAACATGCATGATCCTATATACTCGAGCACTAGTCAGGGATACACTATTAGTATGTAAAAGTTAAATTATGAGTACTCACGTATCAATATTGAGATTCAATATTGCAGGAAATGTACGTAGATGCAACGGAGATGATAAACACTATATTGACCTCACGAGCATACCCATGAACCATACCCAATCACCTCCATAGCTATAACCCATAATTTCCTTAATCCAATCCCACTTGAAAAACAATTTCGAAATCACTCGGACAGCACTCTAACGTAATATTTTATGTATACTAATAATATCTTGAAATAATACGGAGTAAATATATATATGTAAATCGATTGAGAGAGTTTAGAGAAAAATATTTTCAAGTTTCTATGAAATAATAAAACATATTGAATTCTATTTATAATAGATTTTTGAATTATTAAAGTGAATTATTAAAGTATGAATTATTAAAGTGAATTATTAAAGTATGAATTATTAAAGTGAATTATTAAAGTATGAATTATTAAAGTATGAATTATTAAAGTATGAATTATTAAAGTGAATTATTAAAGTTAAAGTAAAGTAAAAATAAAGTAAAGGTAAAGTTTAAGTATAGTAAAAGTATAAAACTATGTACGTATAATACGAATATAAATATATATAATATTAATTTAAATCATTATATATATTTAATAAAATAAAATATAAATATCGTTATCTTTATCATACTGGTTAACTAATGAGTTGTCAAAAGTGGTTCTAGATATTTATAAAAGTTATATACGTTTTAATAATAAAGTTCTTTTTAAACTGAAAACGTTTTTGTACGTTTGAAACTAAATCAAATAAATATAATAATTTTGTTTTCCAAAACCAAATATATTTTTAAGAATCATTTTGTTTAAAGGTTAAAATAATGGAAATCGTTATATCATAAAATGTTTTAAAAAAGTAGATTCATATATATTCATAATAGGTTTCAAGTTTTTAAATTACAGTTTGTTGGTGAAGCATGGGATAAAGTTCAAAGGTTAAATAAACGTATGAAATCATCTTAATGAAAAATGTCGAGTTACTTAACTGGTAGATATCCAACATCTAAGTTATTTACACTTCACGTTCTTACTTATAAATCACTTTACCATTTTCCGAATGTTGTCAAAAAGAATAGATTTCTTAAATCACAGTGGACCTCATATCATAGACCCGTAATCATATCATAATGTATCTGATAAATCAATCATTTGATATTATCTTCTAATTCCATCGATAAACATATTGAAACAAATACGTTCATGTAAAGTATTATACGTTTAATACTTTATTAATATTCTCAAGTTATAATATATATATACATATTTATTTATATATAATGGTTCATGAATCGTCGGAATTTGGTCGAGGTTATAATGAATGTATGAACACAATTTAAAATGCTTGAGATTTAACTTAACAAACTTTGCTTATCATGTCGGAATAATATAAAGATAAAGTTTAAATTTGGTTGGAAATTTCCGGGTTGTCACAGAAAGCTCCGAAACACATACGCCAGTTTTTAGGACTAGCTGGTTACTACAGAAGGTTCATCCTAGACTTTTCCAGAATAGCAAAACCCTTGACTGCATTAACGCATAAAGGGAAGAAATTTGAATGGAAGGATGAACAAGAGAAAGCGTTTCAGTTATTGAAGAAAAAGCTAACTACGGCACCTATATTGTCATTGCCTGAAGGGAATGATGATTTTGTGATTTATTGTGACGCATCAAAGCAAGGTCTCGGTTGTATATTAATGCAACGAACGAAGGTGATTGCTTATGCGTCTAGACAATTGAAGATTCACGAATAAAATTATACGACGCATGATTTGGAATTAGGCGCAGTTGTTTTTGCATTAAAGACTTGGAGGCACTACTTATATGGGGTCAAAAGTATTATATATACCGACCACAATAGTCTTCAACACATATTTAATCAGAAACAACTGAATATGAGGCAGCGTTGGTGGATTGAATTGTTGAATGATTACGACTTTGAGATTCGTTACCACCTGGGGAAAGCAAATGTGGTAGCCGACGCCTTGAGCAGGAAGGACAGAGAACCCATTCGAGTAAAATCTATGAATATAATGATTCACAATAACCTTACTACTCAAATAAAGGAGGCACAACAAGGAGCTTTAAAAGAGGGAAATTTAAAGGATGAAATACCCAAAGGATCGGAGAAGCATCTTAATATTCGGGAAGACGGAACCCGGTATAGGGCTGAAAGGATTTGGGTACCAAAATTTGGAGATATGAGAGAAATGGTACTTAGAGAAGCTCATAAAACCAGATACTCAATACATCCTGGAACGGAGAAGATGTACAAGGATCTCAAGAAACATTTTTGGTGGCCGGGTATGAAAGTCGATGTTGCTAAATACGTAGGAGAATGTTTGGCATGTTCTAAGGTCAAAGCTGAGTATCAGAAACCATTTAGTCTACTTCAATAACCCGAAATCCCGAAATGAAAATGGGAAAACATTACCATGGATTTCATCACTAAATTGCCAAGGACTGCAAGTGGTTTTGATACTATTTGGGTAATAGTTGATCGTCTCACCAAATCAGCACACTTCCTGCCAATAAGAGAAGATGACAAGATGGAGAAACGACTGTATTTGAAGGAAGTCGTCTCCAGACATGGAATACCAATCTCTATTATCTCTGATAGGGATGACAAATTTATTTCAAGAATTCTGGCAGACATTACAGCAAGCATTAGGAACTCTTCTAGACATGAGTACTGCCTATCATCCACAAACTGATGGGCAGAGCGAAAGGACGATACAAATGCTTGAAGACATGCTACAAGCATGTGTTATTGATTTCGGAAACAGTTGGGATCGACATCTTCCGTTAGCAGAATTTTCCTACAACAACAGCTACCATTCAAGCATTGAGATGGCGCCGTTTGAAGCACTTTATGGTAGAAAGTGCAGGTCTCTGATTTGTTGGAGTGAAGTGGGGGATCGACAGATTACGGGTCCGGAGATAATACAAGAAACTACCGAGAAGATCATCCAAATTCAACAACGGTTGAAAACCGCCCAAAGTCGACAAAAGAGCTACGCTGACATTAAAAGAAAAGATATAGAATTTGAAATTGGAGAGATGGTCATGCTTAAAGTTGCACCTTGGAAAGACGTTGTTCGATTTGGTAAACGAGGGAAATTAAATCCAAGGTATATCGAACCATTCAAGATTATTGATCATGTCGGACCAGTTGCTTACCGACTTGAGTTACCTCAACAACTCGTGGCTGTACATAACACTTTCCACGTCTCAAATTTGAAGAAATATTTTGCTAAAGAATATCTCACTATTCCGTTAGATGAAATCCAAATCAACGAAAAACTTCAATTCATCGAAGAACCCGTCGAAATAATGGATCGTGAGGTTAAAAGACTTAAGCAAAACAAGATATCAATTGTTAAAGTTCGATGGAATGCTCGTAGAGGACCCGAGTTCACCTGGGAAAGAGAAGATCAGATGAATAAGAAATACCCGCATTTATTTCCAGAAGATACGTCAACACCTCCAACTGCTTAAAATTTCGGGACGAAATTTATTTAACGGGTAGGTACTGTAGTGACCCGAACTTTTCCATGTTTATATATATATTAAATGAAATTGTTATTTACATGATTAAGTGTTTCCAACATGTTAAGCAATCAAACTTGTTAAGACTTGATTAATTGAAATAGGTTTCATATAGACAATTGACCACCCAAGTTGACCGGTGATTCACGAACGTTAAAACTTGTAAAAACTATATGATGACATATATATGGTTATATATATAGTTAACATGATATTATGATAAGTAAACATATCATTAAGTATATTAACAATGAACTTCATTTGTAAAAACAAGACTACTAACTTAATGATTTTGAAGCTAGACATATATGTAACGATTATCTTTGTAACGACATTTAATGTATATATATCATATTAAGAGATATTCGTACATCATAATATCATGATAATATAATAATTTAAAATCTCATTTGATATTATAGACATGGGTTAACAACATTTAACAAGATCGTTAACCTAAAGGTTTCAAAAAAACACTTACATGTAACGACTAACGATGACTTAACGACTCAGTTAAAATGTATATACATGTAGTGTTTTAATATGTATTCATACACTTTTGAAAGACTTTAAGACACTTATCAAAATACTTCTACTTAAAAAAATGCTTACAATTACATCCTCGTTCAGTTTCATCAACAATTCTACTCGTATGCACCCGTATTCGTACTCGTACAATACACAGCTTTTAGATGTATGTACTATTGGTATATACACTCCAATGATCAGCTCTTAGCAGCCCATGTGAGTCACCTAACACATGTGGGAACCATCATTTGGCAACTAGCATGAAATATCTCATAAAATTATAAAAATATGAGTAATCATTTATAACTTATTTACATGAAAAAAAAATTACATATCCTTTATATCTAATCCATACACCAACGACCAAAAACACCTACAAACACTTTAATTATTCAATTTTCTTCATCTAATTGATCTCTCTTAAGTTCTGTCTTCAAGTTCTAAGTGTTCTTCATAAATTCTACAAGTTCTAGTTTCATAAAATCAAGAATACTTCCAAGTTTACTAGCTTACTTCCAATCTTTCTAATATAATATAATACTCATATTCAAACTTTGATTCAATTTCTATAACTATAACAATCTTATTTCGAGTGGAAATCTTACTTGAACTTATTTTCGTGTCATGATTCTACTTCAAGAACTTTCAAGCCATCCAAGATCCTTTGAAGCTAGATCTATTTGTCTCTTTTCTAGTAGATTTATCCACAAAACTTGAGGTAGTAATGATGTTCATAACATCATTTGATTCATATATATAAAGCTATCTTATTCGAAGGTTTAAACTTGAAATCACTAGAACATAGTTTAGTTAATTCTAAACTTGTTCGCAAACAAAAGTTAATCCTTCTAATTTGACTTTTAAAATCAACTAAACACATGTTCTATATCTATATTATATGCTAACTTAATGATTTAAAACCTGGAAACACGAAAAATACCGTAAAACTGGACATACGCCGTCGTAGTAACACCGCAGGCTGTTTTGGGTTTGATAATTAAAAACTATGATAAACTTTGATTTAAAAGTTATTCTTCTGGGAAAATGATTTTTATTATGAACATGAAACTATATCCAAAAATCATGGTTAAACTCAAAGTGGAAGTATGTTTTTCAAAATGGTCATCAAGACATCGTTCTTTCGACTGAAATGACTACCTCTTACAAAAATGACTTGTAACTTATATTTCCGACTATAAACCTATACTTTTTCTGTTTAGATTCATAAAATAGAGTTCAATATGAAACCATAACAATTTAATTCACTCAAAACGGATTTAAAATGAAGAAGTTATGGGTAAAACAAGATTGGATATTTTTTTATTTTTGTAGCTACGAGAAATATTAACAATTCTATACAAATCATATCCTAGCTAACTTATATTATATTATACATGTATTCTAATATATTATGTAATCTTGGGATACCATAGACACGTATACAAATGTTTTGACATATCATATCGACCCATGTATATATATTATTTGGAACAACCATAGACACACTATATGCAGTAATGTTGGAGGTAGCTATACATGGTTGAGGTTGATTCCAAAAATATATATACTTTGTGTTGTGATCTAGCCTGAGATGTGTATACACTGGGTCGTGGATTGATTCAAGATAATATATATCGATTTATTTCTGTACATCTAACTGTGGATAACTAGTTGTAGGTTACTAACGAGGACAGCTGACTTAATAAACATAAAACATCAAAATGTATTAAAAGTGTTGTAAATATATTTTGAACATACTTTGATATATATGTACATATTTGTTATAAGTTCGTGAATTGACCAGTGGCCAAGTCTTACTTCCTGACGAAGTAAAAATCTGTGAAAGTGAGTTATAGTCCCACTTTTAAAATCTAATATTTTTGGGATGAGAATACATGCAGGTTTTATAAATGATTTACAAAATAGACACAAGTACGTGAAACTACATTCTATGGTTGAATTATCGAAATCGAATATGCCCCTTTTTTTTTGTCTGGTAATCTAAGAATTAGGGAACAGACACCCTAATTGACGCGAACCCTAAAGATAGATCTATTGGGCCTAACAAACCCCATCTAAAGTACCGGATGCTTTAGTACTTTGAAATTTATATCATATCCGAAGGGTGTCCCGGAATGATGGGGATATTCTTATATATGCATCTTGTTAATGTCGGTTACCAGGTGTTCACCATATGAATGATTTTTATCTCTATGTATGGGATGTATATTGAAATATGAAATCTTGTGGTCTATTGTTACGATTTGATACATATAGGTTAAACCTATAACTC
The DNA here is from genome assembly GCF_046630445.1 of Rutidosis leptorrhynchoides. NCBI lineage: Eukaryota > Viridiplantae > Streptophyta > Magnoliopsida > Asterales > Asteraceae > Rutidosis > Rutidosis leptorrhynchoides. Next base: position 237,617,959 of record NC_092339.1, read on the forward strand.
ACCAACATTTTTGTTGACGTTTTAAGCATGTTTATTCTCAGGTGATCATTAAGAGCTTCCGCTGTCGCATACTTAAATAAGGACAAGATTTGGAGTCCATGCTTGTATGATATTGTGTAAAACCTGCATTCAAGAAACTTATTTCGTTGTAACATATTTGTATTGTAAACCATTATGTAATAGTCGTGTGTAAACAGGATATTTTAGATTATCATTATTTGATAATCTACGTAAAGCTTTTTAAACCTTTATTGATGAAATAAAGGTTATGGTTTGTTTTAAAATGAATGCAGTCTTTGAAAAACGTCTCATATAGAGGTCAAAACCTCGCAACGAAATCAATTAATATGGAACGTTTTTAATCAATAAGAACGGGACATTTCAATTACTAGGTAATCTCCCTTGTGGTCGGGTTTCAAGGCATTTGGATAACTGTCCGAGCTACGTTTCTAGAATTTTGAGCAGATGATATTGCTAAAAATGTACACATTTCTAGTCGAAATATCAGTCCGAAATAATAAGTTTTTAATTGTAATTGTTTCATTTTCAAGTTGTAATTATATAAATAATTCGAGAATGTAAACAGAGCTTCGAGGTGAAAATTATATCCAGAAATCGGTTAAAGACAAAGATTTACAAGTCAACAAAACATAAAGTACAAGAGATCAAAGCTAGTCACGTGAGAAGTTGTAACGATTCTGCAAGTTTGCATAATAATAATAATAATAATAATAATAATAATAATAATAATAATAATAATAATAATAATAATAATAATAATAATAATAATAATAATAATTTTAATAATCATAATAATAATAATCATAATAATAATAATAATAATAATAATAATAATAATAATAATATTAATAATAATCATTATAATAATAATCATTATAATAATAATAATAATAATAATAATAATAATAATAATCATAATAATCATAATAATAATAATCATAATAATAATATTAATAATAATAATAATATTAATAATAATAATAATAATAATAATAATAATAATAATAATAATAATAATAATAATAATAATAATAATAATAATAATAATATTAATAATAATAATAATAATAATAAAGCAATATGATTGAGGAGTATTTTTATCAAGTAGCAGACCAATTTGGAGAATAATTGATATTTTACGGAGTAGTAATAATTAAAAGATGGAGTATCTTATACCACACACACGACAGATACCACGCACACACAATAGCACACTACACACGACAAACACACTCATTGCTATTTATATATTAATACTCCATATAACAAGTTCAGGAGGGAGGATTCAACCATTTTCTATTTTTAGAAGGGGATCCACATTACTCCGTAGAAGTTCAAAGCTAGACAACTTTATTTCTATTTTTAATATTTTATCCTAAGTTCTACTCTTTTTTTTTTAACAGCAATTTATAAATTAAAAAAAACTAGCAAGAAGCTAGAAAATATTTTATCCTAAGTTGTACTCTAAGTAGTAGTTTATGGTGTAATTCAATATTGTACGGGTATTTTCATTTCAAGTTCCAACCGTTTGAAGATAATGAAAGTGAAGTATTTTGTAAGTTTAGGCTTTTAAATTATCGTCATTTAAAATTATTGTTATTTTTATTATGTTCGTTATATATTATTTATATTTTTTTTCGTACAACTATTATGATTAGCTAGTTTATTTCTGTATTTACTTGGACGTAGTTACCCTCAATATGGATTATTATCTTTTTAATTTTGATATTGTGTTTAACTAAAAGAACCATTATTATGAAAACTTAGTATTTAATCCCAATCACATATTTTATTGAACCGGTGACGTGGTAATATATAGAATATGCTTTAACACTATTTTGTGATGTAGACAAAATGTAGGATTGTATTATTGACAACTATATAAGACTGCAGATTTGGTAATTGGTTGATATGAAAGTTTACATAGTCGTAAAATTATAAAAAGGGAAATTGTTATAATTCAGGTTTTAACGACAGTTAATGCCAGGTGAAATCACAATTCGAATAGTCGGGGTATAGTATGATTTGTTAAAATAAAGTTAACGAAAGTTAACGGACCGTTAGTGAGACTTTATGAAATCGATGGGGTATCATGAGGTTATATACTTTAATATTTTGTAAACGGGCTTAACAATAATCCATAGTAAATTGATTATGAATTGTCTATGATTCATATCAACGAGGGGAACGAAATCTAAGTAAATACACTTTATTTTACTTTCTATTTTTACTTTTACTGCATATTTGCTTTTTACTATATAGTTATTTTTATCGCTTTTCTGTATTATTTTCTTTTATAATTTTAAAACTAAAAATCAAAACAAACCCCCTTTTCTAATATTTAAATTAATTGTTATTAAAATCTTAAAAACACATTTCTCCGTGTGGAAGGAACATGACTTGCTAGTATCTATTACTGAACAATCGGGACTAGTTGCCTGTAGTGTGATAATATTTATTAGCTAGTTTTGGTGTAATAATTAAAGGTCATTTTTATCACATCAGGAGAGCCAATCGGTTTCGCATGAGTATCTCTGTCTGGTCTTGTCTAGATGCGGTTCTCTAATTTAGTTGTTGTTGTCCTTGAATGAAATGAGTCAACTGATCAATAGTCCCGAGAGCAGGGTTGGTTACTTTCGTAATTTGGGTGGTTGGAGAGTTTTCCTCAGCTGGTAGTCCAGTGAGTGGAAGTGGTTGATCATAGGTTAACTGAGGTTGTTGTGGTGGATAAGGTGGGTAGCGATAGCGAAAAGGTTGGATATTTCTTTGAAACTTGTTACCTCTGGATTGCTAATTGAATCTAGGATTTGGTTAACGAGCAGGGTATTGAATGTAACAGAGTGAACCGTCAGGATTCTTGTACTCAACTTGATATTCTTCTATAGGTTGCAGGTTGGTACAAGTTAGTATATGACCGACCCTGGTTAACCTGTTGTGTTTGTGTCTTCAATTCTCCGGATTATTTAGCAAGATATTCCATCTTATCTGTAAGGGATTCGATGGCCTCTGTTTGATTATTAAGTGCGGAGAGTGGAGCAGATGATGAAGTTGTTTCACCACTGTTCCAGTCACACAAATAAAAATTTTTATTATATAAACTATATATAAATTAAAAACTATTAAGAACTAAGTAAATATTAATAAAAGACATGGCTAATAAATAAAAGATTAAATAAAATGTAATTTAAATAAAATGTAACTTTAATAAAAAATATATATAATATATAAATAAATACTTAATGCCAAAATATATATATATATATATATATATATATATATATATATATATATATATATATATATATATATATATACATATATATATATATATATACATATATATATATATATACATATATATATATATATATACATATATATATATATATATATATATATATATATATATATAGAGAGAGAGAGAGAGATATTAAATCGGCTAGCTTATAAAAAAAATAAAAATAGTTGATCAATAAGCAAAACCAATCCTAATCTAAATCTAATACTACTCCTTGATCACCACGTATTTCATGAATCCTAGAATGATCACAACTCTTGATTATTAATCTATAAATAGCCTCATGTTTCCCATATTTGGTATAACAAAATAAAACCCCAAAAACCTCCCTCTTTGCTTGATTTGGTCGACAGTTTTCTGTACCCAAACATCACCTCTAGTCGACATTCAAACTCTCCAAAAACATCCCACAATCCGCCACTTCCTGATGCTGTAAATTCAGTCGATCACCACCACCATTACCTGCTGCATTTTGTGCCCAACCGCCACTCAAAACAGCCATAAAAGTTGACTGTGTAGCTACTATTTTGCTCCTATTTCCTCTTGTTTTTATGCTTTGATTCGATGCTTAAACAGCCCCCAAGAAAGATTTAAGTTACTACGTTTATTCTCATGTTTCTTGCTGCAAGTTTCGTGATCAGAACAGCCTTCAAAGTCGACCCATTGTTGCTGTTTGTTTTTGCGCTTTTTTCTGCTGTTTGCTGTTTTTGTCGTGACTAGAGAAGACCCAAAACCCATTTGTTTGATCGTGATTTCCGGTTGTGAACTCAGCTCCTGTTTCGGTTCCAATCAACACCCTTTTTCTTGATCTTAATCTTCTAAAGGTATACCTAGAACCCTAGCTAAATGTTACCTATTAATTTATTTACTTTAAGTATTATGTTTAAAAAATATTATGTATGATGAACATGATTAAAAGATATGAATAAGTATTATGAAATTTGTGTATAAAGATGATAATTGTAATGTTAAAAGATTATGGATATAAATTATGATTATGAATTATGAATATTATTGTGAATGATGATTAAAGGTTTAAGAAGTTATGATGATCATAAAACTAGTAAATAAGTTAAAGATTATGAACATGAATAAATTTATAAGGTTAAGTATGAAGATTAAAAGTTTATGGACTAATGAATATGGATTAAATTGTATGATTAAGATGATTAATATTGGAAAAGTAATATGATAAGAGAATTATAAACTTGAATAGGTTTTTGTATTGTGATTAAAAAGATTATGATTTTATGTGTTAATGATTAATGGGTTAATGATGACTAATAAGTTATTAGGTTATGATTATGATAAAAGTTATAAGATGAACTAGATGATAATAGTTAGATGTTTACGTTTATGAATAAGGTAAGTAATATTGATAATAATATACATGCATGCATGCATGCATGTGTACGTATGTATATGTATATGTAATTGATATACTCGTGTGTATATATGTATATATACATGTATGTGTATGAATGTATGTATATGTATGTGTGTGTATATCTATGAGCATGTGTATATATATATTATAGGTTACTATAAGTTGATAAGTTATAGTATAGATATATGTACCACCTTTACACTTATGTGTATGTAACATAAATATGATAAATACATATAATATAGATATAAACATATATATATAATACAATTATAAGATATATATCTATATATATTATAGTTATGAACTTGTATGTGATAAAGAGTATATATATGTAACATGTAGGTATATATATATATATATATATATATATATATATATATATATATATATATATATATATAACACATGTAATGATAAGATTACAAAATGGTTGATTAATAAAGAATAATAATATTATTACTATAATTTGTAAACCTATCTATATGGTAACACTTTAATCACACTAAGTTATATTATCACATATATATGTATAATTATTAAGTACATTAATAACTCGTTGTGTGTATACACCTATAACGTGAATGTTATAATCTAAAGATAACGTACAAAGTCTGCAAACATCACCTCTACTTGTGGCCTAGAGTGGTCCTTGTTGCCTTATGGGAACCGCTTGTGGATTTCGAATGCCATGACTTAGATTATGGTCAAGAATCCTGGGCGCCCGGTAACAACAGATCATTCGAGTGACTTGCATGATGACAATGAAGTTTGGAAAAGATTGTACAACATCTTTGCGAAGAATTATAACCCGAACATTCTAAAACTAGAAACTTACTATAAGTGGAAGCTTTCCATAAATAGTAGGTTTCCAAAAATAGAAACTTTTGAGAAATAGGAACTTTTCTCGAAAAACCATCACTATTAATATAGTTGCTATATTAATAAACAAACTATATATCTGTTAGTCATTAACTAATCGAACGTTATATCTCTAGGTTGAGATCTCCGATTACATACTCTGTTCATACTTCTTGCGTGGAATAACTTACTTGCTACTAATGTGAAATTCATAGCCCCACTTTTTACTATTTCTTAATTGTTTAATAAACTTTGGGGTGAGACACATGCTTGCTTTTAAACTGTTTTACGATTAGACACAAGTACTCAAACTTATTAGTTCAAACTGTGCTATGACATGCTTTGTTTCATGCTAAATCCCTACCATGATATCGTTAATTGTTACTTTGAAATGCGAACTTAGTTATTGTGAGTAGGCCTACTGAGAGTGATGTCTCTACCCATTGGCGTGATCGTCAAGGGGGTACATAATAATGATTCAACGACACTGACAGTTCAAGGTGTCATAGGGTAACTTTATTTAGTCTCGATATCATATACCTCAGCACTAGTAACGAACTGATGAAACTTTATAACTAAATCTTGTGGTCTGAAACTTTATTGATTATATAAACCTATGATGTTCACTCAACCATTGTGTTGACATTTTAAGCATGTTTATCTCAGGTGAAGTTTAGCTTATGTGCTGCCCTATGATGATTAGCTAGCTGTTACATTGGAGTCCACATATTTAGAACTCATCAATTGTTAATTACATATGAATTTCATTATGTAAAACACTATTACATTTCTGTTGCAAATCAAATTTTGTTAAAACGTCTCATGTAGAGTCGTTCTCGCTTATATATACTTGTGTTGTAATATTGTGAAGTCATATTTACCCCGACACTATTTGGGGGTATGACAGAGTGGTATCAGAGCCAGGTTGTTATAGAGAACCAGGATTGCATATTATGTGTGCCATATGTGCTAGTTAGGTGCCTAAGTAATCCATAGGTCTATAACCTTTTCTGACTTAAGATTTCTAGTGCCTTTCCTATGCATTTTATTTCGTGCCTTTATGTCTTCCTTAAAACCTACCTAATCATCTCTCTTTCTTTTCATTTAAGATGTCTCGCCGTACCCCAATCGTCATTTCTGACTCCGAGGGATCCAGCTCAGAAAGATCTGTCCGCACACTGACTTATGGACCCATTTCTCCATCAACATCACCATTTTACCAACCGGCTACTCCACCCGCATCACCGGTTTACCCGCCTGCTACTCCACCACACTCCCCTCTTATGGAAGAATCCCACACAAATACTAATTATGACGGGGATGATGAAGAGGAAGAGGTTGTGGAAGAAATCATTGAGGAAGAAAAGCTCGAAGAAGAGACTCAGCCTTAGCCAAAACCCCCTGTTGTCATCGCTCCTTCTTTAAAAAGAAAGGAACCCGAGACATCAGATACCAAGAGTTCAAGTTCATCTAAAGAACCCCGTCTTACCACTATTCCCGTGTTTTGCACCAACTCTGTTGAACATGCTATGGTAAAGAGTGATTTACATGAAGTGAAGACAGAGTTTGGTAAGTTAATGGAACTTCTTGATGGTCACTTTAGTACGCTTGAAGATCAACAAGAGGAATTATCAACATACTCATATGATGTGTATAACATCTTCAGAAAGACTGCTATGAGACATGATAGAGAAATTGAGCTGCAAAATCAAAGGATTGAGGAACTGGAGAAGGATATGCAGTTTCTCAATGATCTTCTGTGGGAAAATTTCAAGACCCAACCCCCATCTCCTAAGAAGAATTAGATCTTGGGATTTCTTTTTCTATTTCCGTATTAGTTTTCGTTCATTGTAAAGGCTTTTCTAAAACTACTATGTTTGTTTCATTTCGTGATTATTCTTGTTTCATTTCGTGTTTAATAAAAGATGTTAGTTATCTTTGTGATGTTTAATGAAATTCAAGTGTTTTTAATACATCTCGTTGTTTCCCCTATTTATCCTTTTACGCGTTGTGTGAATCTTGCGCATTTATTTAGCAAACTTATAAATTTACTAGCACCATTAACTCTTCGACTAATATTGTTTTATGTATTGAAGATCAATGGCTCAATCAACTCGCAGTGCTACCAACATCCCAAATGTCACTTTGACCCCCGCACAATTTCAACAACTGTTGGCTGCCGCGCAAGGCAATGGCAACGATGGCGCACCGCGAAATCTTTCTACTATTTGTTCACACCAAAATATCATGAACTACCAGCCCCCTACATACAAGGGTACTGAAAGACCCAGGTTTAGAAATATGGAAATGGTGAATACTGATCTCATGAGTTACACCAATCGATTCTAAGAACTTGCTTTCATGAATCACGTGACTACTCCCGAGTATCTAGGGATCCAATGCTACATCAATGGATTTCCTGATAACGTCCGGAGAGATGTTACCTTGATGAACTCAAGCACCATACAAGAAGCCGCTTGAAAGGCAAGCTATTTCATCGACGAACATAAGAAGAAAGAATGTGCAAAAAAGAAGAGGGAAGGAAATGAGCAAGAAAATTCTAAAGGAAAATCCAACAAACTCTACAAGGGAAACCATCCTTACTGCCAAAGGTGTGAGAGATGTCACTTTGGGAAGTGTACTATTAAATGTACCCGGTGTAAGAAGATGGGCCATCTTGCAAAGAATTGTAGGGTTGTTATTCCTGTAACAAAAACTCCAGCCACAAAGGCAAATGCAACCGTTCTTACTTGCTATAAATGTGGAGGATTAGGGCATTTCAAAAATTAATGTTCGGATAAGAAGAAGGATGAAGAGGCACAATGAAGTGTTTCTGGAAACTACTAGAGTCATTTAAATTTCTCATTTTCATAGTGTTCCTTATGTTACCATTTAGTACTTCTATAATTTGGAAGGTTTCGTTAAGTTTCTGTAATATTCTGGTTATTTTCTTTTAAATGAATGAATGATGTTATTTTCTTTTCTTTCATTTTCCATTGATTCATTCACCTCGAAGAAGATGAATATTGACTAGATGACATAGTAGTAACTTTATGGAGTGATAAAAGTATGATTTAGTATAATATAATGACGCCTGATCAACGTAGTTATATTACGATAAGTCATGCAGAAATTCTAATGGATCATGATGGAAATAAGGTCTGATCAACCTTAGGACCATTGTGTACCGTTACCTACTCCTTATCTCTATATTGTCAACTAAAAATATCAACCTTAGATATTATATTATCTTCCGCTATCAAATTATCCACGCCCGGTGCTGCACCTAATGCAAAGGCAACATACCGTTTAGTACCATCCAAAATGAAGGAATTATCCAACCAACTCCAAGAAATCTTGAAAAAAGGTTTCATTCGTCCTAGCTCGTCTCCGTGGGGAGCACCCGTTCTTTTTGTCAAGAAGAAATATGGCACGTTGAGGAGGTGTATTGATTACCGAGAACTCAACAAGCTAACCATCAAGAATCGTTATCCTCACCTGCATATTGGTGACCTATTTGACTAACTTCAAGGATCGAGTATCTATTCGAAGATTGATCTCAGGTCGGGTTATCATCAATTGAGAGTCAAGGAAGCTGATGTTTCTAAGACTGCTTTTCGAACTCGTTATGGACATTATGAGTTTCTTGTCATGCCTTTTGGTTTAACCAATGCTCCTGATGTATTCATGGATCTTATGAACCGTGTATGCAAACCATATCTCGATAAATTCATGATCATTTTCATTGATGATATCTTAATCTACTCCAAGAACGAGAAAGAGCACGAGCAACATCTGCGATTGATTCTAGAACTCTTAAAGAAGGAACAACTGTATGCAAAGTTTTCCAAATGTGAGTTTTGGATGCAAACCATACAATTTCTTGGGCATGTAGTTGATAGTGAAGGAATACATGTCGATCCTATAAAAATCACCGTTATTCAGAAATTATTCGAGAACTAGTCTTGGATGAAGCACATAAGACTAGATATTCTATTCACCCGGGCTCTAGTAAAATGTGTCACGATGTGAAAGAGTTCTATTGGTGGCCTAATCTTAAATCTGATATTGCTGATTATGTCAGCAAGTGCCTTACTTGTTTGAAAGTTAAAGCCGAGCATCAAAAGCCATCAGGTTTACTTCAACAGCCGGATATTACGCAGTAGAAGTGGGACTTTATCACTATGGATTTTATTACTAAGTTGCCCAAGACTTCAAACGGCAATGATACTATATGGGTCATAGTGGATCATCTTACTAAATCTGCACAATTCTTACCCATCAAAGAAACCGACAAGATGGATAAATTATCACAACTCTACATCAAAGTGATTGTCTCACGTCATGGAGTCCCTATCTCAATCATTTCAGATCGCGAAAGTCGATTCATTTCTAGATTTTGGAAAACTTTACAATCTGCTCTTGGAACTTAACTCGACATGAGTACTGCTTATCATCCGTAAATCGATGATCAAAGTGAACGAACCATTCAAACATTGGAATATATGCTTCATGCTTGTGTTATCGGTTTTGGCAAAGGTTGGGATAGATACTTGCCTTTGGCTGAATTTTCTTACAATAACAGCTATCACTCAAGTATTAAGGCGGCACCTTTTGAAGCCTTGTACGGACGAAAATGTAGATCCCCAATGTGCTGGGATGAACTCGAGGATAGACAATTAACTGATCCGGAGATCATTCATGAAACTACTGAAAAGATCGTCCAGATTAAGAAACGATTAGAAACTGCCCGCAGCCGACAGAAGAGCTATGCTGATAATCGTCAGAAAAATTTAGAATTCCAAGTTGGTGATAAAGTCATGTTGAAAGTATCCCCTTGGAAAGGCGCAGTTCGTTTTGGCAAATGAAGCAAACTAAGTCCACGTTTTGTTGGACCTTTCAAGATTATCGAAAGAATCAGACCCGTGGCTTATCGATTAGAATTACCTATTGAGATTAGTAATGTACACGACGTGTTTCACGTCTCAAATCTGAAAAAGTGTCTGGCTGATGAAACACTCGTTATTCCTTTGGATGACATTCGCATTGATGATAAAATGCATTTTATAGAAGAACAAATTGAGGTCTTGGATCAAACTAAAAAACGCTTGAAACAGAGCACTATACCTATTGTAAAAATCAATTGGAATTCACGAAGAGGCCCCGAATATACCTGGGAATGTGAAGACCAGATGAGACAGAAATATCCCCATCTCTTCTCAACCGCTGATGCAGCCCAGAAGTCTACTTAAAACTTCGGGATGAAGTTTTTATTAACGGGGAGGTACTATGACGACCCTCAATTTTCTATTTCTGTTTCTACTATTCTACTCTTAGGATTTCTTGTACTCGTAAACTTTATTTTACAACACTTTGATTAAATAGTAATTTTTGATCAATATTTCTTGTTAATATAAGTTTATGTATTTGTGTGATATTTTTATTATATAAACTATATGTACTAATTAAATTGTGACATTTATATAAATTAAAAACTATTAAGAACTAAGTAAAAATTAATAAAAGACATGGCTAATAAATAAAATATTAAATAAAATTTAATTTAAATAAAATGTAACTTAATAAAAAAATATATAAAATATATAAATAAATACTTAATGCCGAAAATAATATATATATATATATATATATATATATATATATATATATATATATATATATATATATATATATATATATATATATATATATATATATATATATATATATATATATATATTAAATCGGCTAGCTTATAGAAAAAAAGAAAATACTTGATCAATAAGCAAAACCAATCCTAATCTAATTCTAATACTACTCCTTGATCACCAAGTATTTCATGAATCCTAGAATGATCACAACTCTTGATTAATAATCTATAAATAGCCTCATGTTTCCCATATTTGGTATCACAAAATTAAACCCCAAAAACCTCCCTCGTTGCTTGATTTGGTCGACAGTTTTCTGAACCTAAACATCACCCCTGGTCAACATTCGAACTCTCTAAAAACAGCCCACAATCCACCACTTCCTGCTGCTGTAAATTCAGTCGATCACCACCACCATTGCCTGCTGCGTTTTGCAGCCCAACCGCCATTCAAAATAACCATAAAAGTCGACTGTGTAGCTGTTATTTTGCTCCTATTTCCTCCTATTTTTCTACTATGATTCGATGCTTAAACAGCCCCCTAGAAAGACTTAAGTTGGTCCGTTTATTCTCCTGTTTATTGCTGCAAGTTTCGTGATCAGAACAGCCTTCAAAGTCAACCCATTGTTGTTGTTTGTTGCTGCGTTTTTTTTTTTTTTTTTTTCTATTTGCTATTTCTGTCATGACCAGAGAAGAACTAAAACCCATTTGTTTGATCCTGATTTCCTGCTGTGAACTCAGCTCCTGTTTCGATTCCAATCAACACCCTTTTTCTTGATCTTAATCTTCTAAAGGTATACCTAGAACCCTAACTAAATGTTACTTATTAATTTATTTAACTTCAGTATTATGTTTAAAAAAGATTATGTATGACGAACATGATTAAAAGATATGAATAAGTATTATGAAAATTGTGTATAAAGATGATAATGGTAATGTTAAAAGATTATGGATATAAATTATGATTAAGAATTATGAATATTATTGTGAATGATGATTAAAGGTTTAAGAAGTTATGATGATCATAAAACTAGTAAATAAGTTAAAGATTATGAACATGAATAAATTTATAAGGTTAAGTGTAGTGACCCGTCCTAATCCATATGGACGAATACAATACATATGGTTACATTGTGATGTACTTGACCTCTATATGATACATTTTACAAACATTGCATTCGTTTTTAAAAGACAAACTCTCTTTACATCGAAAGTTGACGGCATGCATACCATTTCATAATATATCTAACTATAATTGACTTAGTAATAATCTTGATGAACTCAATAACTCAAATGCAACGTCTTTTGAAATATGCCATGAATGACTCCAAGTAATATCTCTAAAATGAGCAAATGCACAGCGGAAGATTTCTTTCAAACCTGAGAATAAACATGCTTTCAAGTGTCAACCAAAAGGTTGGTGAGTTCATAGGTTTATCATAATCAATCATTTCCATAATTTTAATAGACCACAAGATTTTATTTTTTATAAACATCATTCTCATATCAGGCATTTTGCAAACTACACAGAGATAAAACTCATTCATATGGTGAACACCTGGTAACCGACCTTAACAAGATGCATATAGAATATCCCCATCATTCCGGGACTACCTTCGGACATTATAAATTCGAAGTACTAAAGCATCCGGTACTTTGGATGGGGCTTGTTGGGCCCAATTAGGGTGTCTGTTCCCTAATTCTTAGATTACCAAACTAAAAAGGGGCATATTCGATTTAATAATCCAGCTATAGAATGTAGTTTCATTTACTTGTGTCTATTTCGTAAAACAGTTATAAAAGCAGCGCATGTATTCTCAGTCCCAAAAATATATATTGCAAAAGCATTTAAAAAGGGAGTAATGAAACTCACAAAACTGTTTTTTGTAGCAATAATGCATATGACGGCACTGAACAAGTGCAGGGTTGGCCTCAGATTCACGAACCTAAATCAATTGTATATATATTAACACATATTCCATTTAATCAACTAAGTTTACTTATATTTTATAATTTATTAAAGTTAATATCTTTATATATAATTATACTTATGATATATATAATTTAGTTAATCTTATATCAATAATAATATATTAGTTAGTATATTAAAAAAATATTAGTATGTAATATTAGCATACTTGTAATATATTTTTATATGGATAACATTTGTTTGTTAAAAATAAAATTTATAATAATACTAAAATAATAATGGTGATGATAAAAATAATAATAATAAAAATGATAATACCTTTAATAATATTGATAATATGAAAATAAAATGATAAAATGGTTATATTTTAATAATAATAATAAAATGATAAAATAATATTAAAAATGATAATCTATTAAATTGTATTATTTTTATAATATACTAATAACTATAATAATTTTAGTAATAATACTTATGATAATAATAATTAGACTAATAATAATAATTATAATAAAAATAAGAATACTAATAAAGATAATGTTTAAAAATAATAACAATAACAATAATAATAATAATAATAATAATAATAATAATAATAATAATAATAATAATAATAATAATAATAATAATAATAATAATAGAAATAATAAGATGGCTACCTTAATGTAACAAGCCTTAAAAAGATAAACGCCCTGGCTCGAGCTCGAACCCGCGACCTCTCGTTTCACAAACGCACACTCAAACCAACTAACTGATCAACAGCTTTTGAATTAATCTCCTAATTTAATTAATTTAACCTGTATGAATCTGTTTATCATATTCATCATATTTCTATCATCATCATCATCTTTTATTATTATCATGTCATCATCATAATACACTCGCCATCATCGTCATTCTTCGTTTATGTATCACCATCATCATTAACATCATCTTTAACCTCATTCATCACCATGTTATTGCATCATTAGCAGTTATCATCATCACCATCTTAATCATTCTCGACCCAACAAAGAAAATAGAGCTCTCGGCCCAACAGATATTCGGCCCAAATATGGCCCGTTAATAACTCGATCAGATTAAATAGAATAGGGAGCCGTTAAAAATGATTTGTTGGCTTTGGATTCCAATACGCGTTCCCATAACATGTTGCTGTATTATTATATTTAGCCTAATATCTTTACAGCAATATTATAATAACCATGTATAATGCTACTATTCATCGTCTCTAATATCTTCTTTGTTATCACCGTGATTGATATACCAACAGAAATAGCAAGTAACGAGTAGGAGATAGCAACGATGGGTTTCTTTGGTTTGCAACAGAAATAATATAACAACAATGGCAATCGCTGTAGCAGTGTTGTGGTTTCGTCTGGGTGTCGTCCAAAAAGAATAAAAGAAAAATAATAAAATAACAAAAATGGTTTACAATGGTTCATGGTGTTTGAAACAAATATCTCAGGCTGTTTACAGCGGAAAAACGCATCAGTGGCCGTGAAAAAGAAAAAAAAATCAATGATGGTGGTTGTTTGGTGGTTCATGGTGGATGGTGGAGTTGTTTGTTGTTTCATTTTGAATAGGAATTAAATACAAGACAGCAGCGAATAGTTGTTACTGCAGTGATGGTTGTTCGCGAATGGTGATGACAACTGGAGCATTTTACGGTGGCGAGTGGTAGTTTGAAGATGAGAGAGAAAGAGAGAGGTGGAAGAAGTGGTGGTTTATGGTGGCCGGTGAGTTGGAGTTCACGGTGATGGAGTGGAGATGGTGGTTTGGGTGATGTCCGCTGGGTGTTGGTGGATGAAGGTGCTCGAATGGTGGTTGTGGGTTTCCTAGAAAATAAAAATGATTATCATGAAAGTTGATGGTAATTTAAATGGATTCCGAGGGTTGTCGAAACTCCATGATGGTTTGTGGGTTTCGTCTTTGATGATAAAAGCATACAAGGAACCAAGTATAAGAGTTTATAAAGTGGTGATTGGGTGATCGAGTTAGGGTGGTGTTAGTTTCAGCTCATGTAAGTATGTATATATATAATAAGAAGGAAAATAGTGATATTAATTATATATTATCTATATCATTTTGTGTATATAAGATTCGTTTGAGAAAAACACCAAAACAAACAGTAATTGTAAATAGTAATCAATATAAAAATAATGTTTTGAGATTAATAAACGTGTATGAAAAAAATCCAGCTGCCATTCCTTGGTTTCATTCTACCGACGTTTCATTAGAGATATTATATCGTGATCCGTTGATCATTAGAGGCGGATAAAAAGTATTCAGAAAAATCCCATATTTTTAAATTAACTATATTTATTTATTTTGGTCATTATGGTATAAAATTCGATCATTAACTATTAAAAAAAATTACATTAATTATTCACTCCCAACCTCAAGTAAAATATAAAAAGTTTTAAAATTCAACAAATAGTTCCTAAATACATTTTTAATAAGCCTAAAATTTATATTACTCATTTTTGGATCACCGTTTATTTTAAAATCACATAGGTTCATTTATAACTTGTTTATTATCAATCGAATGATAATTGAGTGTTACTATCATTTTCCAAATAAATTTGAAATTATATATATATATATATATATATATATATATATATATATATATATATATATATATATATATATATATATATATATATATATATATATATATATATATATATATATATATATATATATATATAGATTATAGATACTTTTTAAATAATAATCATTAAAAATATATTATTTTTATTTTTCTTTACATAAATAAATTTTAGTAACAACAACATACAATATTTAAAATTATGTTTCCAATTATTATATATATATATATATATATATATATATATATATATATATATATATATATATACATATCAAGTTATAATTAATTGTTCGTGAATCGTCGGAACTGGTCGAAGGTCAAATGATTTCATAAAATAGTTTAAAAATTTTGAGATTCAATTTAATAGACTTTGCTTATCATGTTGAATCCATATAAAGATTAAGTTTAAATTTGGTCGAAAATTTTCGGGTCGTCACATTATTTATGAAGATTAAAAGTTTATGGATTAATGAATATGGATCAAATTGTATGATTAAGATGATTAATATTGGATAAGTAATATGATAAAAGAATTATAAACTTGAATAGGTTTTTGTATTGTGATTAAAAAGATTATGATTTTATGTGTTAATGATTAATGGGTTAATGATGACTAATAAGTTATTAGGTTATGATTATGATAAAAGTTATAATATAAACTAGATGATAATAGTTAGATGTTTACGTTTATGAATAAGGTAAGTGATATTGATAATAATATACGTGCATGCATGCATGCATGCATGCATGCTTACGTATGTACATGTATATGTAGTAGATATACTCGTGTGTATATATGTATATATATACATGCATGTATATGTATATGTATGTGTATGAATGTATGTATATGTACGTGTGTGTATGTATGAGCATGTGTATGTGTGTGTGTATATATATATATATATATATATATATATATATATATATATATATATATATATATATATTATAGGTAATTATAAGTTGATAAGTTATAGTATAGATAAATGTACCACCTTTACACTTTTGTATATGTAACATATATATGATAAATACATATAATATAGATATAAACATATACATATAATACAATAATAAGATATATATCTATATATATGTATTATAGTTATGAACTTGTATGTGATAAAGAGTATATATAACACATGTAATGATAAGATTACATAATGGTTGATTAATTAAAGAATAATAATATTATCACTATAATTTGTAAACCTATCTATATGGTAACACTTTAATCACAGTAAGTTATATTATCACCTATATATAATTATTAAGTGCATTAATAACTCATTGTGTGTATACACCAATAACGTAAAGGTTATAATCTAAAGATAACGTACAAAGTCTACAAATATCACCGGTACTTGTGGCCTAGGATGGTCCTTGTTGCCTTATGGGAACCGCTTGTGGATTTTGAATGCCATGACTTATATTCTGGTCAAGAATCCTGGGCGCCCGGTAACAACAGATCGTTCGAGTGACTTGCATGATGGCAATGAAGTTTGGGCAGTATTGTACAACATCTTTGTGAAGAATTATAACCCGAACATACTAAAACTAGAAACTTACTATAAGTGGAAGCTTTCCATAAATAGTAGGTTTTCAAAAATAGAAACTTTTGAGAAATAGGAACTTTTCTCCAAAAACCGTCACTGTTAATATAGTTGATATTTTAATAAACAAACTATATGTCTGTTAGACATTAACTAATCGAACGTTATATCTCTAGGTTGAGATCTCTGATTACATACTCCGTTCATACTTCTTGCGTGGAATAACTTACTTGCTACTAAGGTGAACTTCATAGCCCCACTTTTTACTATTTCTTAACTGTTTTATAAACTTTGGGGTGAGACACATGCTTTCTTTTAAACTGTTTTACGATTAGACACAAGTACTCAAACTTATTAGTTCAAATTGTGCTATGACATGCTTTATTTCATGCTAAATCCCTACCATGATATCGTTAATTGCTACTTTGAAACGTGAACTTAGTTATTGTGAGTAGGTCTACTGAGAGTGACGTCTCTACCTATTGGCATGATCGTCAAGGGGGTACATAATAATGATTCAACGACACTGACAGTTCAAAGTGTCATAGGGTAACTTTGTTTAGTCTTGATAACATATACCTCAGCACTACTAACGAACTGATGAAACTTTATAACTAAATCTTGTGGTCTGAAACTTTATTGATTATATAAACCTATGATGTTCACTCAACCATTGTGTTGACATTTTAAGCTTGTTTGTCTCAGGTGAAGTTTAGCTTATGTGCTGCCCTATGATGATTAGCTAGATGTTGCATTAGAGTCCACATATTTAGAACTCATCAGTTGTTAATACATATGAATTTCATTATGTAAAACAGTATTACGTTTTCGTTGCAAATCAAATTTTGTTAAAACGTCTCATGTAGAGTCATTCTCGCTTATATATACTTGTTTTGTGATATTGTGATATCATATTTACCCCGGCCCTATTTGGGGGTATGACAATATCCCTGGCTCTTTGTAGTAGTTCGAAAGGGATATGAATTTATCAAGGTGAGAGTTAGGGTCGTCATTTGGTAATCCATGAAATTGACAGCCATTTTTGATGAGCTGTATAATATGATGTTTTAACTCGAACGAGTGTCCTTGGTCTCTGGAAATCTGATTGGTCCTCCTCGACCTTCAATCAAGGTTTAGTGTTTTATGCGAGAGTAATACGTAACGCCATTTGGATTTCGAGTGCTTTGATTCATTCTTCCTTGCGTGCTTTAGATATTATTGTGTCTGGATCAAGAATGGATAACAACAACCCTGGTCTAGATCGGGTATGGATCATATACTAGGTATGTCCTTTTGTTTTTATGGTTTTAGGTAGATATTCTAAGTATTCCTAATTTAGTATAAAGAAAGCCTAACCTAAGGTAATCTAAGGTAATTATCCTAAAGTTAATATCCTAAAGTTAATATGTCTTTGGTTCATACTGCTGATTCCCTGGTATTTCGATAACAGAGCTTCGCACGAACTATTCAACAAACCAAGCTGCCACATCACTTACGGAGGATTTGATCCTTCTGGTTGTAATATAATTGGTGACTGTTCGGAAAATCCAACAACGAAGTCCATGTATAACTGTCTTTGTTAGACACCACTCAAACATGTAAATAGGTTTAATAGAAGCAGTATTGTCTGATACCAGTTCCCCGGTAGCGGCGCCAAAAACTTAGCTCTCCTTATGATATAACCAAAACTGACAGTTTTATTTATGTGGTGTCATTATGTCGTAAAACGTCTGAATTAGCTATCAGAAGGGGATAATAGTTTTAAATTTATATTTTGCGGGACTTAAATCTTACTACTCCTTTAAAGAAGTCAGCAGAATCGAACCTATTAGCTTAGGATGTTCCTAAAGTAGAGGAGTAGTTGTAAATTACCTAATTTTAGATTTTTCTAGATTATAAGATAAAATAAATGCGATAAAATTTTAATTTATATAAGGTCAAAACAAGTGCATGTTATGATTTCATTAGTTAAACTGTCGAGATTATGAAATGTTGGCTCCTGAATACTTAGTGACTTTGAATTTATTACACTGGTCCTACCGCCCCTGTCAAAGGACTGACATGTCACTAGGTAATGCATTAGGTTTGAAGATTCTAAATAGATAGCAACGTCCCATACCCCCGACGCTCGTGGAGCCTGACTACAAGCATACACGTTCATACGGCTCAGCCAATTGAGCCACTCGGTTAGGTGACGTATTAACGTTCCAAAAGGTCTAAACTTTCTT